>NC_045434.1:20066415-20098996 GCF_002776525.5 Piliocolobus tephrosceles
AAGGAAGGAAGGAAGGAAGGAAGGAAGGAAGGAAGGAAGGAAGGAAGGAAGGAAGTTTGGTTATTTATATTCTTTGTTGCATGCCTTTCAAACACTTTTTGAAAGAGACAGAATATTTTAAACATTCAAGGAAACATAAAACCCTTAGAAAACTATAAACATATGTGGGCATTTGGTGATGATGACAACCAAAGATTCTTGCTGGAGATAGACAATTTTAGAGAGATCACATTTTCTATAAGAAATACTTCTTTTGAAAAACCTTAACATTCCTAATTCACTCTGCCTGAAATTATGCTAAATTTCTTCCTGTTCCCTAAAAAAGAAAAAAAAGATTTGCATATTTTCTTTAAGATGAGCAAAAATTTCCTAATTATCTTTATTCAAACAAAACATTGATCTGAGAAATCTGACTTGCCTAATAAAAAGCTAAGTCCTGATTTATCTCATCACTTGGTATTCTGGAAGATGCAATAAAGACCATTTCCACTGAAGGATAGTTTTCTTTTCTTCAAGTTGTTTTGTCTGTTCTGAGCTTTATTTCAACAAACCTGAATCAAAGATCTGAAAAGAGCCAGAACATTGTTGATAATAATAAAGCTCATATTTGTATAAGTCTTTTTTCTGGAAGGTTAGTGGATCAGATCATATTATGCAATCATTTTTTATAAAAAGAGGAAACAGATTCAGAAATTACACTATTAGTCTGACTTGTATAGTATAATTCTATACTGGAACAGTGAATTTAAGCATTTGGGAAGTATTACTTTGCACCTAACATTTTCACTTACTTTTAATTGTTAGTTTTGTAGTTACACTCTCTTTATTTTAAAACTACATTATTCTTAACAACACATTTTATCAATTTATGGATATTAGGCAGGGCTTAAGCAGGCAAGGAGAGTCCTGGTAATAATCAGATTTGTGGTCTATATTTAAGAGAAAAGATGGTATAAGAGTGAAAAAAAAGGTAGATATGGTCAGATCACTCAAATTTTTGAAAACGTAAATGGTTCAAAAAAGATGAGAAGTTCTGAAACATGAGTGCCAACAAGGTGAAAGTTCAGCAGTGTAAGACATATGACAAAGTTTTCTAGGAAACAATAACTAAGTTCTAAAAGAGTGCATACAGTGGCATTTGTTTTAGGGAATTCAACATAATTTTAACAAGCTTAACCCCTGCCTAACACCTAGAAATCAATAAGATACTATTACAAAACAGCGGCTCTATTTTCTATCTCCACATCTGGCTTGCTGCCATTCATAGCCTCGTGTGAATGTTTTCGTAGCTTCAACCTCTACAAAATGCTAAACAGAGAAGACTAAATTTTTCTCTCCAAAATAGTTATAATCCCCATTAATGTAATTAATGGATTATGAAATTTTTGTAGAGAACCAACCTGCCATTTGAGCCAAGAATTACAAAAGCAGAGAAGAAATGAGCGGAGAAGTGTCATTCAGCCAGAAGCAACGGAGTTAGTAATTTCTCACTTGGCCTTGATAGCAATCCCACTGTGGAGGAAAAAAATGCTACCCTCGAGTTAAGAAAGAACTTGTGATTAAAGTCAGCAGAATCTTTAAATAATAAGATGAACTGGAATTAATTTAAGCCCTTATTATGTAGCTAGAAAGGTAATAAGCACTTTGACAAGTATGTATCTTATTTAATTATTGCTGTTTTAATGATGTTATTATTATCTCCACTTTACAAAAATTAAAGTTGAGGCTCAGAAAGACTAAATAACTTGACTGAGGTCACAGGCAAGAGGGCAAGCATGGACACAGTCAGATTTATGACCTATGCTTGAACAGAGAAGATTATATGGACTCCAAAAGAAAAGTTGGTATGATTTGCTGTCCCAGACATTTTTTAAATAGAAAAATGACTCAAAAGAGAGGGGATACGGACAGGCGCAGTAGCTCATGTCTGTAATCCAAGCACTTTGGGAGGCCAAGGCGAGCAGATCAACTGAGGTCCAGAGTTTGAGACCAGCCTGGCCAACATGGTGAAACCCCTCTCTACTAAAAATACAAAACTTAGCCGGGCATGGTGACGGGTGCCTGTAATCCCAGCTACTCAGGAGGCTGAGGCAGGAGAATCATTTGAACCCAGGAGGAAGGTTGCAGTGAGCAGAGATTGTGCAATTGCACTCCAGCCTGGGTGACAAGAGTGTAACTCCATCTCAGAAACAACAACAACAAACAGAGAAGGGAAGCAAATGAAAGCTATCAGTATAGAAGTTGAATAATATAAGCATGTTACAAGGTTCTCTAGGAAAGAATAGCTGAATGCTAAAAAGTCCCATGGTAAATTTAACATGAATTAGGAGATGAACCTCCACTTCATAGGTTCAAATAAGACTGGTCAATAATCTGAGTTAGTTCTTTTTCTTAAAAAATTTCAACTTTTATTTAGACTTGGGGATCTATGTGCAGGTTTGTTACATGGGTATACTGTGTCATCCTCGTTCCTCTCTCCCCCAACTAGTAGTCCTCAATGTCCATTGTTCTCAACTTTATGCCCACGTATACTCAATGTTTAGCTCCCACTTACAAGTGAGAACATGCGATATTTGGTTTTCTGTTTCTGTGTTCATTTGCTTAGGGTAATGGCCTCCACCTGTGTGTTGCTACAAGGAACATAATTTTATACTTTTTATGGTTGTGTAGTAGTCCGTGGTGTATGTGTACCACATTTTCTTCATCCAGTTCACCATTGACAGGCACCTAGGTTGATTCCATCTGAGTTAGGTCAATTTGAAAAAGGTGACTCATAATGATAGAATTCACCTGAGACTTACACGCTTCATAAATAGAATGCCAACTAATGTATGAAAATGCTCATTGGAACAAGGTATTTATGTTCACGGGATTGGAGTGTTATCCTCCCATAGACAAGGAAAAAAATCAAAATATCATGAAATTCAGCAGCTCAAATCATCTCCACTAATCTCTTTAGTTATCTCAATCTCCACTTTTTTATGTGTGTTAATGGGCTTATAGTTTACAGTCAGTTCTGCCTCATGATTCATTCTTTCACTGGTTACCTACTTAGAATTCCTGTAGCTCTTTCTTTTTACCTGATCAAGCTATCCAGAATAGGAAACAATCTCTTGTTCCTGGATTCCCCTCTACCATCATACACACACAGAACAAGGCTAAAGGGCAAAGATTCGTGTATAAGACTTTACAGAAGGTATTGGGAGGCTGACAGGGTTTTCAATATAAGAAAACATAAAACTTGTAATTCTAAGTTAGGTAACCATGTTCTTAAAAGTACTTTGGCCACTCTACCAAGATGCCCAATAATATTTTCTCCTCTACTTACCCGTCTTCCCTGATTTCCCCAGTATCCAGATTTTAGTTCTTTGTTTTGTTGATGCTATTTTTTATGAATTTTAAATTATACACAAGTGACACATTGTATTAGTTTGTGTTTATGCTACTGACAAAGACATACCCGAGACTAGGAAGAAAAATAGGTTTAATTGGACTTACACTTCCACATGGCCGGGAAGGCCTAAGAATCATAGTGGGAGGTGAAAGGCACTTGTTACATGGCAGCAGCAAGAGAAAATGAGGAAGAAGGAAAAGTGGAGACTCCTGATAAACCCATCAGATCTTGTGAGACTTATTCACTATTATGAGAATAGCACAGGAAAGAACAGCTCCCGTGATTTGATTACTTCCCCCTTGGTCCCTCCCACAACACATGGGAATTCTGGGAGATACAATTCAAGTTGAGATTTGGGTGGGGACAGAGCCAAACCATATAATTTCACCCCTTGCCCCTCCAAATCTCATGTCCTCACATTTTAAAACTAATCATGCCTTCCCAACAGTCCCCCAAAATCTTAACTCATTTCAACATTAACCTAAAAGCCCACAGTCCAAAGTCTCAGCTGAGACAAGGCAAGTGCCTTCCACCTATGAGCTTGTAATATCAAAAGCAAGCTAGCTACTTCCTAGATACAATGGGGATACAGGTATTGGGTAACTACAGCCATTCCAAATGGGAGAAATTGGCTAAAACAAAGGGGTTACAGGGCCCATGAAAGTCCAAAATCCAGCAGGACAGTCAACTTTTAAAGCTACAAAATGATTTTATTTGACTCCAGGTCTCACATCCAGGTCACATGGATGCAAGAGGTGGATGCCCATGGTCTTGGGCAGCACTGCCGCTGTGTCTTTGCGGGATACAGCCTCCCTCCTGACTGCTTTCACAGGCTGGTGTTGAGTGTCTGTAGCTTTTTCAGGTGCATAGTGCAAGCTGTTGGTGGATCTACCATTCTAAGGTCTGGAGGACGGTGGCCCTCTTCTCACAGCTCCATTAGGCAGTGCCCCAGTAGGACTCTGTGTGGGGGTTCTGACTCCACATTTCCCTTCTGCACTGGACTAGCAGAGGTTCTACATGAGGGCCCCGTCCTTGCAGCAAACTTCTGCCTAGGTATCCAGGTGCTTCCATACATCTTCTGAAATCTAGGCGGAGGTTCCCGAACCTCAATTCTTGACTTTTGTGTGCCTGCAGGCTCAACAACACATGGAAGATGCCAAGGCTTGGGGCGTCCACCCTCTGTGACCACAGCTCAAGCTCTATGTTGGCCTCTTTCAGCCACAGCTGGAGCAGCTGGGACACAGGACACCAAGTCCCTAGGCTGCACACAGCATGGGCACCCTGGACCTGGTCCACAAAACCACTTTTTCCTCCTGGGCCTCCAGGCCTGTGATGGGAAGGGCTGCCATGAAGGTCACTGACATGGCCTGGAGATATTTTCCCCATGGTCTTGGGGATTAACATTAGGTTCCTTGCTGCTTATGCAAATTTCTGCAGCCAGCTTAAATTTCTCATCAAAAAAATGGGTTTTTCTTTTCTACTGCATCATCAGGCTGCAAATTTTCTGAACTTTCATGCTGTTTCTGTTTCAAAAATGGAAGCTTTTAACAGCATCCAAGTCACCTTTTGAATGCTTTGCTCCTTCGAAATTTCTTCTGCCAGAGGAATCATCTCTCTCAAGTTCAAAGTTCCATAAATCTCTAGGGCAGGGACAAAATGCCACCAGTCTTATCTAAAACATAACAAGAGTCACCTTTGCTCCAGTTTCCAAAACTTCCTCATCTCCATCTGAGACCACCTCAGCCTGGACCTTATTGTCCATATTGCTATCAGGCTTTTGGTCAAAGTCATTCAACAAATCTCTAGGAAGTTTCAAACTTTTCCACATTTTCCTGTCTTCTTCTGAACCCTCCAAACTGTTCCAACCTTTGCCTGTTCTAAAATTACTTCCACATTTTTGAGTATCTTTTCAGCAATGCCCCACTCTCCTATTACCAATTTACTGTATTAGTCCATTTTCATGATATGGACAAAGGCATACATGAGACTGGGTAGAAAAAGAGCCTTCACATGGCTGGGGAGGCCTCAGAATCATGGCAGGAGGCAAAAGGCACTTCTTATATAGCAGCAGCAAGAGAAAATTAGAAAGAAGCAAAAGCAGAAACCCTTGATAAACCCATCAGATCTTGTGAGACTTACCATCATGAGAATAGCACAGGAAAGACCGGCCCCCATGATTAAATTACCTCCCCCGGTCCCTCCCACAACACGTGGGAATTCTGGGAGATACAATTCAAGATGAGATTTGAATAGGGAAACAGACAAACCACATCACACATTAATATATCCACCTTCAAAAACAACACAGAACATTGACAATAAAGATACTTCCCAACCTCGACTGGGAGCGGTGGCTCAAGCCTGTAATTCCAGCACTTTGGGAGGCTGAGACGGGCGGATCATGAGGTCAGGAGATTGAGACCATCCTGGCTAACACAGTGAAACTCCGTCTCTACTAAAAAATACAAAAAAACTAGCCGGGCGAGGTGGCGGCGCCTGCTACTCGGGAGGCTGAGGCAGGAGAATGGCGTAAACCCTGGAGACGGAGCTTGCAGTGAGCAAAAAAGATACTTCCCAACCTCAAATAATTTGCTCTTTATTTCTGGAGCAGAGAACTTTATTTCTTTGGTTTTCTTGTTTTTTGTTTTTTGTTTTTGTTTTTTTTGACAACCAATACTTACAAGACCTCACCTACCAATTCAACCTTATCAACTTATTTTCCAAACAATAATAGTTTCTTCCTGAAGAGACACTCTATTTCCAGCTCTAGGGATAGTTTTTAAAGCTGTGTGATTATCAGATTTCATAATAAGCATGGAATCAAAACGTGAGAAAGTTATTTATATTTTTAAGGGTTTATGGGGTTTTGTCTCTGATACACACAGATAGACAATGACATGACAGAGCTCTTCTCACTTGGCCATTGATTATGGGTGCTGCTTATATCTGCCTCTGTCATTCTTCTTATTCTATGCTTCTGTTTCATGAATTTTATGCTTTCAAATTAGTTCAAGTCTTCATGTTCAAGGGAATTCTATTTCAGAGTACTAAAAACACCAGAACGATAGCCAATAATTTTGGAAAATTTGATGGAATGAAAATGGTACTCAAATGGAATATTCTTAAAGAAACTAATGAAGAAAAAAGAGGATTTTATCTGTACTAGAGACTAATCAGTTCAATACAACTCCTAAAAAATTTTAAGAAGTTGATTATGCAGATGGCTTGGTAAGACATTGTAGTGAAAGAAGTAGTTATTACTGGAAAAAAGCATTGATTCATAGGAAACAAGTAATTGCAAATGGGTCTCATTCTTCTTTGTTGAGTAGATTTACTAGCATATCAGAGAATGTCAAAACAATATATTTATATTCCAGCAGAATTTTAATATGTATTTTAAAATAGTATTGGATACCAGATTGAAAAATATGGAAAAAGCCAACAATTTAGTTAAGTGAATGTGTAATCAAATGGGAAATATACATGCATATGTGCGTGTGTACGCATGCACATGTGTGTATATAATATTGTGTAAAGAAAAATAAACAGAGTAAGAAAATAGAAAGTGGCAATGTAATATTTTAGATAGGTATTAGTAGAAGATCAGAGAAAGGGACATTTGAATGAAAGCTTAAATTGACCTAAGAATGTGAGCCTTGTGTATATCTGGCAGAAAAAATCCAAATACTTTATTATTTCATTTTATTTTTTTAATTTTTTATTTTATTTTTAATTTTTTTTAGATGTAGTGTTGCTCTGTCACCCAGACTGGAATGCAGTAGACCGGTCTTGGCTCACTGCAACCTCCACCTTTTGGGTTCAAGTGATTCTCTCGCCTCAGCCTCCTGAGTAGCTGGGATTACAGGCACCCACTACCACTCCTTGCTAATTTGTTTGTATTTTTAGTAGAGACAGGGGTTCACCATGCTGGACAGGCTGGGTTTGAATTCCTGACCTCAAGTGATTCGCCTGCCTCAGCCCCCCAAAGTGATGGAATTACAGGTGTGCACCACTAAACCCAGCCCCCCAAATCCAAACATTTTAAATAAAATAATAGCAAGCACAAAGTCCTAGAGAAAAGAATGTGTTGAATGTTTGAAGAACGTTGAGATGGATAATAAAAAATGACTAGGGCAAGAGTGGTAGAGAAGGAGTTTGGAAGGTGAGCATTAGATCATATAAGATCATGGTAAACATTTTAGATTTTATCCTGAGTCTTATGGGAATCCATCATATGGCTCTTAACTGATTCAGGTTTTTAAAAAAATCACTTTGGCTACAGTGTGAAGAATTGAATGTAGTGAATTAAGAAAGCGAAGGCAAGAATGGAAGCAAAGAGACAGTTAAGAGGCTATTTCAGGAGCCCAGAAGAACATATTGATAGCTTGGACACAAGATGATAACTGTGGAGGTGGTGAAAAGTGGTCACATCCTGTATATATTTTTGAAGGTGACACAATAAAATTTGTAGAAGGAATGGGCAATTGTTTTAAAGAAAAGAGGAGTAAAGGATGAGTTTAAGGTTTCGGTTTAACAATTGGGTGACTAGTGGTATCATTCATTGAAACAGGAAACACTGGAGAAGGGACAGAGGAGGGTGAGTTTGAGAACAAAATGTCTGACTCTAATTTTGGCTATATTTATTTTAAGATGCCAATTTTCTCTGTGATGAAGATAACATCTCAAATCAGAAGAAAAAAGTTGATTATTAAATAAGTGGTTCGAGGACAAATGGATAGCCATATGGCAAAAAATAAAGTCTATCTTGGACTTTACGCTGGAATAAGTTCCAAATGAATCAGTTTTAATGGTAAATGAAACTATAAGATTGTGAGGGAAAAAAAAAATTGGAAAATTAGATAATCTTAATTTAGACAAAGTCTTCCTATGACGCAATGTTATTTTTAAACCCTCAACACTGTCAAAATCTCTGCTTTAGCAAACGCAAGATGCATTCTGCTTGGTTTCACGGCCTCCATACCATGCATGTGCAGCTTAGGAATCTATCACTGACATAGGAGGAACTGAATTCAGAATTTTGGCTAATTTCTCTACCATTTCTTCCCTCTCAATGATATTGCCTCCTCAGTCCTGGCTGCTCCCAATGTTTGTCCCTCAGCCCACTGATACCACTGCAAACTGTAGGGTTCTACTACTCTCTTTTCAGAAGTTACACTCCATGCCAAGAGTCAACAAATTCTCTGGGGGAAAAAAGCAATGGATAAATGTAAGACTTATCTCAGTACATTTTTCTTCACTCTAGGATCTTACCATTCAATTCCTGACTGTTTTGGGTGCATTTTGATGACCTCATATGGCTATTTTTTATTTCTTCCACATATTATAGTTGTTCTCAGTAGGAGGGTTTGCATGACACAAGTTACTCCTCTGTCATGGACGACTGTTCCTTCTCTTAGTAATTAATTGATCACACAAACAATACATCAGTAAGAATTTAGATGATTTAAAAGGTACAATCTGTACATTTGAGCATTTATAAACTTAACATGAAAACCAACAACCGGAGAATGCACATTCTTTTGAAGTTATCTTGAAAAATCTTCAAAAATTTACCATGTGCTGAGATATAAAATGAACCCCAACAAATTTCAATGAATTATTATCATAAAGAATACCTATAAGTAAACAATATAGGTAGGTTATGGATCAAAACCAAGAATGACTGGAAAAAATACATTTGAAGATTTAGAAACATACTTGTAAATAATTAAAGGCAAAATTATAATAGAAAACAATTTTCTTAGAATTAAATAATTATGAAAAGACTGTATCAAAACTTATATAATGGAATTAAAGCAGTACTTAGATTTATTATATAGCATGCAGTAAAAATCAAGACGGTCTAAAAAATAATGAGCTAAACATCCAACTTCAGACATTAAAATAAGGAGAGCCAGATAGACCACAAAAATAAAGAAGGGAATTACAAAGACATGAGCAGAAACTAACCAAATAAGGAAAAATTACATAAAAAAGATTTGTAAAGCCAAAAGTTTTTTTTTTAAAAGAAGCCAATAAAATAAACCAAACTTTCTGATAATTATCAGAAGAATTCACAATCAAATAATATTTAGAAAAAGTTGTATGTATGTGTGTGTGATAACTATGGATCCTAGAGATTAAAAACAATGAAGGATATTTTAAATTAGCATGTAATATGTAAACACATATACAAATAAGTTTTTTAAAAAATGTTAAACACAAAAGAGACTAACTTGTGAAAAATTAAGAACCCAAAGAATCCAATAACCACTAACAAAACTGAATCAGTCTCAAATGGCTTTTACTGATAAATTCTACCAGATATTCAAGGAACAGGTAGCCTCTATTACATATAATTTCTTCTGGAAAACAGAAAAAGAAAGAATGTTTCTCAACATATTTAACAAGGCTATCATAATTTTGATACCAATATCAAAATTAAAGGCAGATCTCACTCATGCAAATGGAAACAAAAATTTAAAAATATATATTTACACAATATACTTCCCAAGAAAATAGAGGAATACATTATGACTTAAATTTATTCTAGAAATTTGAAGTGATTTAACACTAAAATCAGCATGTTTCTACCACATTACACAATGAAAGGGGGAAAGTATACAAGTGTCTGTTACACATAGAAACATATTTGATTAAGAATTCTCTTCCATTAAAAGGAACAAGATCATGTCCTTTGCAGGGACATGGATGGAGCTGGAAGCCATTATCCTCAGCAAACTAAACACCAGGGAGAGAAACAGCAGGGAGAGAAAACCAAACACCGCAAGTTCTCACTTAAAAGTGGGAGCTGAACAACGAGAACACATGGACATAGGGAGGGGAACAACACACACTGGGGCCTGTTGGAGGGTGGGGTTGAGGGAGGGAGAGCATTAGAGAAAACAGTTAATGCCATGTTGGGCTTAATGCCTAGCTGATGGGTTGATAGGGGCAACAAAGCACCGTGGCACACGTTTACCTATGTAACAAACCTGCACACCCTGCATATGTACCCTGGAACTTAAAATAAAAATAAAAATTAAAAATAAACCAGTATCTTAATCACATTAAAAAAGAATAATTCTCTTCATTTATAGTGAAATCTGGCAAATTAAAAACTGAAAAGCGTTTTCTTTATCTGATAAGTGACACTTACATAAAAACTACAGTGAATGTCGTATCTAAATATGAACTGTTAAAAACTATTGTCTTAAATCAGAAAAGGGCACTTCTTAAATTCAACATTGTACTAAAAATCCTAACTATCATAATAAAATTAGAAAAATAAGATATATTCTAATTTTGGAATTGGAAAGAACAAAATCTACAATTTTTTTTTAGTTGATGTAATTATCTATACAGAGAACTCAAAAGAATATACAAATTGCTAAACTAATAAAAATATATCAATACCAAAACTCAATGGATTCTCTGTATGCTATACACGGAGAGTCAAAATGCAACAAAATATTAGTTTTCTACAAGTACCATAGCAAATTATCACAAACTGGGTGGCTTAACACAATAGAAATTCATTTTCTCACAGTTCTGGAGGCTAGATATCTGAAACCAAGGTGTTGGCAGAGCCATGCTTCTTCTTAAACTTTAGGAAAAGATCCCTCTTGATTTTTTTAGCTTCTGGTAGCCCTAGGCACATCTTTTCTTGTGGCAGCTTAACTCTAATTTCTGTGCTTCACATAGCTGTTTTCTCTTTGTATGTCTCTCTCCCCTCCTTATAAGGACACCATTTACATCAGATTAGGTTGTACTCTAATTGAGTGTAACTTCATTTTAACGTGATTATATGTGCAGATAATCTATTTCCTAGTAAGATCACATTCACTGATATTGAGGTTTAAGACTTTAACATATGTTTTGGAGGGGTGCATTTCAACCCATAACAATTTTGCATGGACTTTATGAAGACAATTATAATGATCTGTTGAAATATATTAAGGAAGATATTCCAAAGTGGAGAGATATGTCATATTCATGGATAAAAACTTGCATTATCAAAATAATGGAATTCAATCTCAATTAAGTCAGTGATTCAATACAATTTCAATAAATCAATGGTTTTGTTTGCTGTTTTCTTAGTGAAACTTCATAAACTGTTCCCAAAGTCTGTATGAAAAAGTAAAACAAAAAATAATCTATGCATTTCTTAGGAGAAAACTGAGACTCAGAACTTGCTCTGCTAGTATCAATTTTAATTATCTTATTTCCTCAAATCTAAGGTGGCATAATTTGTGAGATATATTACTATTTATGTACCATTAAGAAAGAAAAACACTATCACTATGAGATGAAGCATGATAGACTTGATAATAGGCCGCATAATGCATGAATGAGTCACACTAGCCTTTCAATGCTTTGAAATTTCTTTTATCTATGTGAGATTAGACCATTTCTCCTGTCTTTTGATTACTTTGTTTGTGATAGAAAAATTGTTGCATGTATCTTAATAAATAAAAGTAAAATACTGTCATCTACTTATGATTATCTTAATTTATTAGGTTCTATTAAGCATTTGATATTGTCTTTAAAAATATAAAACTATGGTTATTTCTCCAACAAGAATTTTTTTTGCAACTTTATGCCCAACTGCTATGTTTGGGAGATGTTATGAATACAAAATGAATCCTCCTTTCAATGAGAAATCATAGTGCAAATTTTTTAAAGAAATTCAAGTAGTAATTGCAGACATCACATGTATAAGTCATAATGCATATAACTTAATGTGACTACAGTATGATCATGTATAATTAAATTTGCAGTTGCTTAGGAAAAAAAATCAACATTATGACTGCCCTCTGGCCAAGTGATATTCCATCATCAGATGGGCTAAACGTAAACTAAACATGCATCTTATAATTTATTAAATATAGTATAAAACTCAAACAATTAAGATAGTATGGTACTAGCACAGGAGAGAAATATAGAAAAAAGGAGTACTGAAACAGACCTACTCACATACCAAAAGTATGATAAATAACAGATTAGGTAATTAGTATCAGTGGAAAAAAAGACTAATCAATAAATTGTGCTGGGATAATCAAATGTCAAAATGAGGATGGGAATGGGAACCAGTCATAACATTTACAAAATCTATTCTTGACATATCTCAAATATTTAAATGTGAAAGCAATATTTAAACATAATTAAGAGAAACCAATAGAAAATATGAATTTGAGATAGGAAATATATTAAAAACAAAAAGTACAGGGTTATTAAGGAATAGATGGGCATATTAAACAATATCTTTTTTGTTTAGATTCTATTTATCAAAAGGCAAACTCTAGGCCAGGCACGATAGCTCATGCCTGTAATCCCAGCCCTTTGAAGGCTGAGGCAGGCAGATTGCTTGAGCTCAGGAGTTTGAGACCCACCTGGGCATGATGGCAAAACCCTCTCTCTTCAAAAAATACAAAAATTAGCTGAGTGTGGTGGCATGTACCTATGGTCCCAGCTACTGGAGAGGCTGAGGTAGGATTGCTTGAGCTTGGGATGTTGCAGTGAGCCATGATTGCACCAATGCACACCAGCATGGGTGACAGAGTGTGACACTGTCTCAAAAAGAAATAAAAGGCAAGGGTTGAAAAACTACCTTTCAGGTACTCTGCTCAGTACCTGAGTGACAGGATCACTCGTACCCCAAACCTCAGCATCACACAATATGCCCAGGTAACTGAATCTAAAATGAAAGATGAAAAAAAATTAAAAAGATATTTCAAAATGATAAAAAAGAAAATTTATTCTCTACCCTGAAGACACTGAAATAATCTTTTCTATTATATTCTAAAAGTTGCATTGCTTTGCCAATTACTGTATGTTTTTGAATGCCAGAAATGATATCCATCTATGGATGGATTAAATGAAAACAGACAAATATTCCCATTTATTTGTCTTCAACATAAGGCATTTGGCATTTATGAAAAAGACCTACTGTTTTGTTTAGTGTCTGAAAACAATGTTTTTTCTTTTCTTTTTTTTTTTCTTTAGGTGGAGTCTTGCTCTGTCACCCAGGCTGGAGTGCAATGGCGTTATCTCAGCTCACTGCAACCTCCGCCTCCCAGGTTCAACCGATTCTTCTGCCTCAGCCTCTCGAGTAGATGGAACTACAGGCGTGTGCCACAACGCCCGGCTAATTTTTGTATTTTCTTTTTAGTAGAGACAAGGTTTCACCATATTGGTCAGGCTGGTCTCAAACTCCTGACCTCGTGATCCGCCCACCTCGGCCTCCCAAAGTGCTGGGATTACAGGCGTGAGCCACCACGCCCGGCCTTTCTCTGTATATTTTAACTGCTTAGAAACAAAACGTTTGAATCTCTTAAAAAATAAACATTATATTGTATCCCATAAATTTTGTCAGTTAAAATTGAAATTGAAAAAAGTTTACGATAATAAACACTATTTCATGTTTATTTTATGACGAAGTTTTAACAAATAAAAAAGCAGTTCTATAATTGTAAGAAAGCGACAAAAAAGAAAGGCGCAAAAGACATGACTAGGCATCCCACAGGACAAACAAGAATAGTGTATAGATAAATGAAAGCGTATTTTTAAAATGCTCAAACTCAATTTAAACCATAATAAAATAGCATTTTTCACCCTAAAGGCTGGCAAGAATTAATAACTCACCTACATGCCCAACCAGGCTGTAGGCAGCTCACCCACACACTGTCTCCCAGTCTATCCATGGTCTTCACATGCCTCAGGCAAAATGTATGTAATTCCATTTATGTAAATTTCAGCAACAGACAAAATTAAACAATATTTTATTTAAGGATACATGAACATACAATAAGGACATATGAACATAACTTACAAAGAAAACCAAAGCATAATCAACAAAATCTAGGATAACAGTTGGAGAGGGTAATATATCATTTAAGATTAGCATATAGGGAACTATGCAGAGATATATTATTTGTGTATTATTCTTTAAATGGTGCCTATAGTTTGTATTTTCTATTCCTAAATATGTTTCTAAAAGCCACAAGCAAATTCAAAGACAAAAGACGCATGGAAGAAAAGTTTGGATCATATTACAATGGATGAATTTTCCTCATCTATAAAGAGTTTATATGAATCAATAAGAAAATTACCAACAATCTAATGGAATGAATATAAAAAGTTCACAGAAAATAATATACTGTACATGCATTGATTAAACATAGGAAAAGATGTCCAACTTCACTCAAAATAAGAAAAGTGCTAATTACAATTTCTGAAAGATGTAATATTTTTACTTATCAGATTGATAAAATAAAACAGTTTAATACAACATTATAGGCAATGTTAGCAAGGGTGTGGGAAAACAAGATATTTCATACATTGCTAATGGGAATATAAATTTTTAAAATCCATATGAAGGACAATTTGTCAGAAATCGATCACAATTAGAGTTGCTTCTCTCTTTTGACTTAGAAATTCCACTTTTGGAATCTATCCTAGAGATACACCTGCATAGGTAAGAGATAGCATGTGTATAAAGTTTTTCATTGTGGTATTGTTTGTAATAGCAAAAGATGGAGACAATCTAAGTGCTAATCAGTTAACAATTAATCAAGCAAATTAAGATACAGCTATATAATAAAATATGCAGTAAAAAAGAGATAGATGAGAAGGATCTATGTTTACATGCTGTAATGTTTAAGATGATATATAGTTATGGACAAAAATGTACAAACTAGCAAGCTATCATTTGTATAATGAGGAGGCGAAGATGTATATATTTGCTTATACATGAATAATCTCCTCTGAAAGACTGAAAGGCTGGTGGATAGAAAGCAGACAAAATTTTTCAACTTAAAGCAACGTAAATCTAGTTATTTGTTCAACAAATGCATGATACAAGGTAAAATGTTCAGGTCCATAGATACTTACATTTTTAAAGTATTTTAAAGCTTGAGATCCTTATTCTATTACATAAGTGGAGGTTGGAGATAACATATTTTGGTGTTATCTATGTATGGATTATATTTAAAGCTGTATGACTGTATGTAATTCAGTAAGGAAGAGGAGGAAGAAGTCCAAAAACAGCCCTCAAGTGCTTCTTCATTTGAAAGTCAGAAAGATCAAAGTAAGGACACTAAGAAGTGGACAGTAGAAAACAAAGAAGGTAATAGAGCCTAAATCAAGTTAACAAAGTGATTGACTGTCAGATGCTGCTGACTTTGAATAAGGCAATATCTATGAGTTCACTGTTAGATTTGGCAATGTGGGAGTTAGGGGGTGATGCTGACAAGAATGATTTCAGTGGAATTATTAAGATGAAAGCTTGACCAGAACAGTTTCAAGAGAGAATAAAAATAAGTTTGTGGAGACTGAAAACCCTTTCAATATAGTAAGTAGTACTTAAAGGAGGATAATTGTTTTACTTTTTCAAGTTGCTGTTTGAAAAAAGGGAGATATGGCATCACATTTGAATGCTGGTGGAAATGATCCAGACAGAAGGTAAAAATTGATAGTGCAGGAGCGCTGGGGTACAATTTGTAGAAGCAAAGTGACATTTGACTGCCCCCCCCACCAGCCTAATGTTTTTCTTAAGACAAACTAGGCAAAATTAAAAGAAATAGGATTCAAAATTGGGGAACTATCAACATTTCTACACTTAGCCCTATAATTCCCATCTGGAGAATTAGGCCATGGATATCACCTATTCCTATTTTCTGTGGATGACCAGAGCACAAAAACGTGCTGCAAAAAAAAAAAGAAGTTTAAAGCTGGATGGAAAATGATCTAAAAATAAAATTGTATGGAGAACAGTTGAGCCTGGAGGAGAAAACGAAAAAGTAACCTTCAAATAGATGTCATGTGAAAGAATGAGTGTATCGATTTTCTAAACACGTTTTTAAAAGGAAAAGTAGGATAAAAAATCACAGAATCACAGTAGGTAGATTTTGGCTAGTTATGTTTAAAAAGAGTATCCATGTGTTTTGTACATGTATGAATGTTTAACAATTAAAGCTTTCAGCATTTACAGAATTATAAATATGTTATAACTAGATATGTAAAAACAAAGTTTAAATATTTTTCCCGTTTGTATTTGGTCATTTGTTCTCTTACTGCTGTTTTTCAGTGTTCTTCATGGATTCTGGATGCACTCCTCTATCATATATATAATTTGAAAATATTTTCTTCCAGTGACTTGTCATTTTATTCTCTTATGTTCTTTTTTATGATCTTGTTCATTCCTATTTATCCCTTTCCAATTTCGGTTTTCTCTCTGTTTTTCTTGTTCAGTTTCATTAGCCTTTATGAATAACAAACTTTTAGCATTCTTGATTCATTTGATTTTACTTTTAAATTCTACCTATTTTTTATTCTAATTTTCACCTTACTTACTCCAACTACTATTTTTAAGTTTATATTTTTCTATTGCTTTCCTTTTCAGATATCTGCTTATACTATTGTTATATTTAGATACTATTTCGCTCTAGTATAAGCATCTTAAGCTGTAAATTATTCTTTAAACATAGACTTGGCTGCATCTCACAAATTTTATGTCATAGTTTTGTAATTATTCAGCTAAAATATTCTCCAATTTTCTCTAGTTTTATTTGACTCATGGATTATTTAGAGGTATATTGCTCAGTTTCCTAAAATCTGAGAATTATTTAGTTATCATTACTTAATTCTGATAACTGCATGATTTTAATATCTTGAAAAGTTTTGAGGCTTGATGCATCTGCCAGTTTATGGTCATTTGTGCTAAATGATCCATGTCCACTTGGAAAAAAAATACATTTCATTTTAGGGGCTTATCGTTTATATAGGATAACTAAGTCGAGTTTATTCAATACATATTTATAGCAAATAAGCATATGTAAAGATGTGGAAACTGCAAATAAAGACAACAATGAGATACTATTACATATTTATTAGAATGGCTTAAATTAAAAAGCAAGAAACCAAAATTACAATATCAAATGCTCTTAAGGATGTGGAGAACAGGAACTCATATTTACTGCTGGTGAGAAATACAAAATGGCACAGTAATTTTGGAAAACAGTTTGTTTCTTATAAAGTTAAACATACACTTACATATGACCCAAGAATCCATTAACTGTGTATTTACCCAAGTGAATTGAGAACTTATATTCATACAAAAATCTATATATGAGTATTATAGCAATTTTATTCATAATAGTCAAAATTGGAAACAACAACTAAGATGATTTTTAATAGGTAAATAGATAAAGAATCTGTGTAGCAATTCATACAGTGAGATACTATAAACTACACAAATAAATGAAGTATAGATTCATGTAACATGGATAAATTATAAATTCATTTTGCAGAGGGAAAGGAGCAAAAGATCCAACAGACTACATATTGGATGATTCTATGTGCTTGATATTCAGGAAAAGGCAAAATTATGCAGACGGAAAACAGATCAAATGTTGTCAGATGCTGGAAGAGGGTGGACAGAGTTTATTGCTAAGAAGCCCCATAAGAGAAATGTTCAGGTGATAGAACTGTTGTGTATAGTACTGTGATGATAGACACACAAGTTTATGCATTTGTCAAAGATTATGGAATAATGCAACTCAAAAAATGAACTTTATTGTATGCAAGCTTAAGAAAACTTCAACCAGAAGTTTTTAAATAATAATAACAGGGGCTTCCTATTTACACCATTCTGGAATAGCAGGTGTCAGATTTACCTCCCTGTCTTAAGCAAGTATAAAACTGGAGAAAATGTATAAAGAAACTAGTTTCAGACATTGGACACAGACAGTGGTTCTATGATCCTGGAGAGAATGGAAACGTACAAACCGAGCTCTACTTTCACCCTAGCTTTCTGCTGAAGAACATTTTCTAAACCGCATTTGAGGAAACTGAAATCAAAATAGAATGCAATGGTTTTTCCAAGCAGAAGAAAAAAATAGAGTTTGAAACTTCTACAGAGGCTGTAAATTACAGGTCGTAGTACTTAAGAGTAAGAATTGCACAAAAAAAGAGCTCCAGAAATTGGAAAATTAGTCTCATTGAGTCTCCAGTCAAATTTAAAACTGAGCATGCACAAGGGGATACTGCATAAGACTGAGAGGAAAGCCACTGGGGGGCTGTGAGCCAAACAGATATTGTGGAGTTCACACAGTTCTAGGGTTATTAGAGTTTTGAACACTTAAACAATCCTGGTATAACATGTGGGATATATAGCTGAAACTGCAGAAGGGCCACAATGCTGAATACAGCTCAGAAGTAAGGGGTATTATTTGTCTGATCCTAACAAAGCCTAAAGGAAGCCTCCACACACACAAAAATGCCAATCTGCCAACAAATTATCTGCTTACCAGTAAAATCTCAACACTGTCTAAAAGAAGACAACATCAATCAGACTCTCAAAAATGGGGCACTCATAATGCCAGGCAAATACTACAGGAAAATAGCTATAAATTAATGACAAAAAGAAAAAAAAGACAATTGATGCACAAAGTTAAGATTGACTACTGGCTTCTTATCAGAAGTAATTCAAATTAGAAGACAATCCAAAACAACAACAACAAAGAAGAAGTAAAGCAAAACAAAACAAGCATTTTCTAATGTACAATTCTCTTTCCAAAGAAAATATATATCCAAAAAGAAGACAAAATGAGACATTTTAAGACCAAGGTGGCAGATGTATTACTAGCAAATATACACTACAAGAAACGCTAATGGCAGTTATTTAGGCAACTCATACCTAAATAAAGGAATAAAGAATACTGAAAATGATAAATATGTGGGCAACTATAAAAGTGAAAGCAGGAAAAATTACAAAATGCAAACCTTATTGAACAGTAGAGAAATAGATGAAACCAAAAGCTGGTTCTTAAGTTGTTGTCTTAAGTAATAAACATCTCACTAGAAAAATCAAGAAAAAGAGAAAGAAAACACAAATTATTAATCAGAAATAAAAGAGGAAATATCTTATATATCATATAATACCTATGTCAACAAAATCAATAGCTTAGATGAAGGAGGAAAAGCCTGTAAAAATTGAAACTTAATAAAACTGGCATAAGATGAAATAGAAAACTCAAATAGCCCGTTATCTGTCAAGAAATCTTCAGGCCCAGGTGACTTCAATACTATGTTCTATCAAACATTTAAGGAAGAAACAATACTAATTTTGTAAAAACATTTTCAGAAAATAAAAAAAAAGGTGTATCAGCAAGATAGAAGAATAGGAGGCCCCCTGCTCAAATTCCCCCACAGCAATAATTTAGCAGGCCATGAACAAAGTGCCACTGTTGGAACATCGAGATCAGGTAGAAAGTTGCAAAACCCTGGTGGACCTCAGGACCAAGGACAGTAATTCTGAGAAAGCAGATCTACTCCCAAGTTACAGATTGTGATCCCAGGTACAGACTCAGAAATAACCCTGTCCCTCTGTGGACTCAGCTATAGTTCTGTTTGGTTTTGCTCCCGTCACCACTAGCATCTGACTAGGTACCCAGGGGAAGTCATGCCCACCTATACTATGGATAGCAGGCCTGCCACCCTCAGTCTTAGTGACAGACCCTGAAGCAGCCTGTGACCAGGCTCTGGCCCCTCTCAGCTGCAGTTTTGGGGCATTTCTGCCTTCCCAGGAACTTGACAGAAGGCACACCCATTTGTACCCCCAGAGGCCGACCTGTAGACCTTTGTTCCAGCTATGGACTCTCAGGCAGCCCTGCGACTTGGTTCAAGTTCCTTTTAGCCACAATCCTACTTTCCAAGAACCTACACAGTGACCTGCAAGGAGGCACCAAGGATAAATAATAAAGAAAGGGTAGTATTTGCAATAAATGATGTCAGGAAAACTGGATATCCATATGAAATAGAATAAAATTGGCCTTTACCTTATACCATAAACAAAACTTTACTTGAAATGAATTAAAGACTTAAATATAAGAACTTAAATTGTAAAACTCCTAAAAGAAAACTAAGAAAAAACCTCCTGGACATTGATCTTGACAATGACTTCTTGGATGTGACATCAAAAGCACAGGCAACAAAAGCAAAAATAAACAAATGAGACCACATCAAACTAAAAAGTTTCTGCACAGCAAAGGCCTCAATCAACAAAATTAAAAGGCAACCACTGAAATGGAAAAATATATGTTATTATTTTACAGATAATCAGAATATCTCCATTAATCAGTGACCCTTCAGTTGAGCCTTTAAAGAATGGCTCATCTGGGAAAGGATGGAGAAAGTTCATGCAGGTAAGGAGAATGCATTGCTTGAAGAATGAGGAGAGTAAGAGTGATTGTGTGCAGTGCAGCACCTGTTTAATTCATTCAAGTAGGAGGTAAATGGTAGTGACAATGTGGTATGGATATACAATCAAATTCATCTACTGTGCTGCACTCTACAGGGAGGGCCATTTGGGGCCCCCTCCTTGAGGATTCCACAGTCATGAGCTCTAGCATGTCACTTATCACATTATGTTGGAACTGTTTATACATATATCTTTCCAAATAAATTCCAAGCTCCTTGGAAATCAGGGATTGGATTTACTTCATGTCTGTATTCCTAACTTGCATAGGACTTGGCACATGGTTGGCATTCAATAAAGGCATGTATATTAAACAACTGTGATGAATTCTATACTTGAGTTCAGAACAAAGTGTTAAAGTGCTGAAAAGCAGGAAGCCACTGGCTTTGCTGAGTGTTGGCAAAGGTTTCCTAAGCAGTAATATCCACAATGATCAGATCAAAATCTTTTTGTTTATCCTACTAGACTGCAACTTTCTAAAATAAAACTTTTTAGGCATAATGTGACTTATTACATTGATGCCTCAGGATCTAGAAAATTCAGCTGCTTGTCTCTTGAAGCTTAGGAATGCATGTTTCTACAGCTGCTGACTTGTTAACATTATTAGGGTTATACGAACTTGGTCTGTCTGGTTGAGTTACAGCTGGGCTGGAAGAAATATATTTTCTAAACTCAAAATCAGAACACATAGTCTGACACGTGTATTTCTGGAAAAAAACAGAGTAAGATATTTAAAATGGCAACTGTCTTGGAAAATCTCTGTAACCTCCAGTTGCTATTAGCATAGCCTGTTACTTGCTTGTGCCTAAGAATGTGTGAATCCCTTTGATTCCTATAGGATATAGTCTGTGGTTGATAAGAGGGAAATTGGAGCTGGATAGGATTCAGTGGAATGTGAATAAATGAGGAAGATCAACAAAAAGTGGATAGGAAGGGAAAAAAGAACAGGTACACTGCACATAAAAATTACATGTTTCTGAAATAAGTAAAAGAGAAAATATAGGTCTTCTTCAGTGTAAAATAACCTTGTTTGAAGATCAAAAAAAGGAGTAATAAAATTAAGAGAGGAAAGAATGGAAAACAATAAACTCAGTGTTGATAGCTCCCATGTATCCAACTTTGCTGTTTTCAAGCTGCATGAACATGGAATTATCACTGACTCTCTCTCTGAGGTTTAGTTCCTGATACGGGTCTTGATGTTTGTCTCCTCTAACTCTCATGTTGAAATTTAATCATTGATATTGGGGATAAGACCTGGTAGGAGGTGTTTGGGTTGGGGGAAGACATCTCATGAATGGCATGTTGCTCTCCTTAGGGTAGTGAGTGAGTTCTCATTCTATTAGTTCACGTGAGAGCAGGTTGTTTAAAGAGGCTGGCATCTCCTCCCTTCTCTCTCTTTCTCCTGATTTTGCCGTGTTATGTGTCTGCTCCTGCTTCATCTTCTGCCAGATTGAAAGCTTCCTGAGGCTCTCATCAGAAACTGAGCAGATGTTGGTGCCATGCTTGTGTAGCCTGCAGAACGGTGAGCCAATTAAACCTCTTTCCCTTATAAATTACTCAACCTCAGGTATTTACAGTAATGCAAAAAGCAGACTAATATAGAAAATTGGTACTGAGAAGTGGGGCATTGCTATAAAGATACCTAAAAATGTGGAAGCAGCTGTGGAACTAGGTAACAGGCAGAAATTGGAAGAGTTTGGAGGGCTCAGAAAAAGAAGGGAAAACCAGGGAAAGTTTGGGATTTCTTAGAGACTTTTTCAATGATTGTGACCAAAATGCTGATAAAGTATGGACAGTGGGCCGG
This sequence comes from Piliocolobus tephrosceles, assembly GCF_002776525.5. Lineage (NCBI taxonomy): Eukaryota > Metazoa > Chordata > Mammalia > Primates > Cercopithecidae > Piliocolobus > Piliocolobus tephrosceles. The sequence goes on from NC_045434.1 coordinate 20,088,871, forward strand.
GCGCAGTGGCTCATGCCTGTAATCCCAGCACTTTGGGAGGCCGAGGTGGGCAGACCACGAGGTCAGGAGATCGAGATCATCCTGGCTAACACTGTGAAACCCCGTTTCTACTAAAAATACAAAAAAATTAGCCGGGCAAGGTGGCGGGCGCCTGTAGTCCCAGCTACTCAGGAGGCTGAGGCAGGAGAATGGCGTGAACCCGTGAGGCGGAGCTTGCAGTGAGCCGAGATCATGCCACTGCACTCCAGCCTGGGCGACCAAGCGAGCCTCCGTCCCCCCCCCGCCCCCAAAAAAAAGGAAGTATGGACAGTGAAGGTCAGGCTGAGGAGGTCTCAGATAGAAATGAAGAAGTTATTGGTAACCAGAGCAAAGGTCTCCCTTATTATGCCCTAGCAAAGAACTTAACTGAATTCTGTCCACATCTTAGGGATTTGTGGAAGTTTAAACTTAAGAGTGATGACCTAGGATATCTGGCAAAAGAAATTTATAAGTAGTAAATCATTCAAGAAGTGACCTGGCTGCTTCTAACAGCCTACAATCATATATGGGAGTGAGGAAGTAACTTTAAGTTAAGATTTATATTTAAAGGGAAGCCGACCACAAAACTTTGGAAAATTTGAAGCCTGATCACATGGAAGAGAAAGAAAAAGCATTTTCAGGAGAAAAATAAAAGTGGGCTTCAAAGCACCCACTTGCTAGAAAGATTAGCATGACTAAAAGAGCCATTTCTAATATCCAAGACAACAGAAAAAAGGCCTTGAAGCCAATTTAGAAGTCTACAGGAAATGCCCTCCCATCACAGGCCTAGAAGCCTTGGAGAAAAGAATGGTTTTGCCAGTCAGGCATAGGGGGTCACTTCACTGCTCAGCTGCAGGATGCTGTTCCCTCATCCTGGCTGCTCCAGCTCCCACTGTGGGTCAAAGGGGCCCTGATACAGCTTGGGCTGCAGCTTTGGAGATTGAAAGCCACCATAAGCCTTGGCATCTTTCACATGGTGTTACATCTGCTGGCTTGCAGAATGCAAGAGTGAAGGAGGCTTAGCAGCTTCCATCTAAATTTCAGAATCTGTATCAGAAACCCTGCCACAGGAGCAGAGTCCCCATGGAGAGACTCTACTAGGACAGCACCAAGAGGTCCTGTGGGGTAGCCCCTAAATAGAGTCCCCACAAGAACACTCCCTATTTGAGCTGTGGGAAGTGGGCAACCACCCTCCAGAATGATAGAGCCATCAGCATCTTGCATCCAGAATCTACAAAAGCCTTAGACATTCAATTAAAACCTGAGAGAGCAGCTATGGGGCCTGCACCCTGCAAAACTAAAGGGACAGAGCTACCCAAGTTTTTGGATGCCCACTTCTTGCACCAATGTGCCCTGGATGTGGACATAGAGTCAAAGGAAATGATTTTGGAGCTTAAAGATTTAATGACTACCCTGCAGAGTTCCAGACTTGTGTGGGGCCTACTGCACCATCTTTTGGTGAATTTCTCTCTTTTGGAATGAGAATGTATATCCAATGCCTGTACCACCATTGTGTCTTGGAAGCAAATAACTTGGTTTTGATTTTACAGGTTCATACATGGAAGGAGCTTGAGCTTGCCTTGAATTTCAAATGAGACTTTGGACTTGATGTTGGCCTGAATCAAGACTTTAGGGGACTGTTGGGAAGATATTACTGTATTTTGCAATGGGAGGAGGATGTGAGATTTGGAGGGCCAAGGGCAGGATGATATGCTTTGGATGTCTGTCTTTGCCAAACCTCATGATAAAATGTAATCCGTAGTGTGGAAGGTGAGGTGTGGTGAGTGGTGTTCGGGTCAGGGGAATACCTCATGAATGGCGTGCTGCCCTCCTCCTGGTAATGAGTGAGTTCTTATTCCATTAGTTCACATGACAGCTGGTTGTTTGAAGAGCGTAGCACTTCCTCCCTTCTCCCCTTCTTGCTCCTGATCTTGCCATGTTATGTGCCTGCTCATACTTCAACTTCAGCCATGGTTGGAAGCTTCCTGAGGCTCTCACCAGAAACTGAGCAGATGTTGGTGCCATGCTTGTACAGCCTGCAGAACCATGAGCCAATTAAAGCTCTTTTCTTTATAAATTACTCAGTCTCAGGTATTAATTCACAGTAATGCAAAAATGGACTAATACAGTTTCTCGTAAGAAAAATTGAGTAAAAATTCTAGTCTCATAAAATCAGATGTGCAAGATATCTGGCATAGTATCCCACAAGAATATAAGCAAATTAAATTTGAAGTAAGAAGGAAATTCTATCATAGAAATTAAAAATAAGTAGTAGAAAGGACTCAAGTAGTAAAAAGAGGAAGTTCAGAAAAAGATAGGAAAGATTAAGCCCAAGAATAAATAATATAAACATATCAAAAACATAGAATTGTGGAACATCAGAGACAGAGTAGCTACAAAGACTCTGAAGGAAGAGAAACTGGACTTTGGAAGCCAATGTAATAAAAAATGTAGAAATGATTTGGAAATGTAAAGGAAACATCCAGATGTATGAAGTCATTAAATACTAAAGCGAGACAACCATGAACAAAATGAACCAATATTAGGCTTCCATAAGTGGACATTAAAGCATAACCTCAGATGTTAGTAAAGAGTTCCAGACTTTGGGGAAACAAGAGTGACAGATGGTCCAGCTGGCTGTAATCTGAGATCAAACACCTTTTTTAAACAAAGAAAGCTAGGCAAAGGCTTTGTATGCAAGCCTGAATGGCAGACTAAAGAACAGTCCTTCACATATGTGCTACTATATCTTTCTCTTTTTTCTTAACCACTTAGATAAACTTTGAACCTGTTAGCGTTAATCTCTAATGAGAAGGATTTATTATTGTTTTTACTATTATTATTGTGTTTAGAGCTGGGGCTTTGCTCTATCACCCACACTAGAATGCGGTGGTACAATAATAGCTTACTGCAGCCTTGAACATCTGGGCTCAAGTAGTCCTCCTGCCTCAGCCTCCTGAACAGCTAGGACTACAGGCACACACCACCACACCCCGATAATTTTTATTTTTTATAGAGATAGGGTCTTGCTATGTTTCCCAGGCTGGTTTCAAACTCCTGGCCTCAAGCATTCCTCCCACCTCAGCCTCCCAAAATGCTGGGATTACAGGAATGAGAAACTGTGCCCAGCAAGAATAACTCTAAAAGATTATATATATGTATATATGTGTGTGCATATATATATCATATATAAAATATATATTATCTAATATATACATATTAGAGAAATGCAAATCAAAACCACAATGAGATACCATATGTATAGTATACATACACACACATTTATAACACAGATCTCCAATACAGAGCACACAGATATCATCGAAGATTTTTTCTGTCTCTATTACCAGCCCTGAAAAGATGCTATAATGCTGAGTTTGTTAGCAGCATGCTGCAGAATCTGGTATAAAGAAGGAACTACAGAGCTGGAGGTGGAAACCCATGCTCTAGGCTCAGCTCTGCCAGTACTATCCATGTGACTTTGCCAAGTCCCTTAAATTTTCTGAGCTTCAGACTTCTTATGTGTGAGATGCACACTTGAATCCTACCTACTTTAACCACATCACAGTGTTGTGATGATGATCAAGTGAAATACCATAGGGAAAAGTTACACAAATAGTAGTTATTATTAGGTCGTCAAGTAGACTGTGGCGCTGAGGAGGCCAAAGCATCTGCAGTAGACATGTCCGGTAGACCAGCTAACTGTCCATAATTATGTGTCAACTGGCTAAGTTCTGTTCTAGGCTTTCAGAGCACAAGAACACCAGGAAGAAGGCATGGTTCTATGTCTTTTTCTAGCTCACACTTAGGAAATGGCGGAGGGAAGGGGGTGGTGGGACGGAAATAAGGACATATTACTGCTGTCTCTCCTGGTAATACCTACTGCTTACTTTCTCTGATCATGTCCTAACGATTTTCACCAGGAAGATAAAAAAGGAAGCAAATTGGCCTGGACGAGGATCTGAGAAAATAGCCTTATTCTACAGGTTATAAAACCTTTTTATCTGTTGTATTTCATTTACTCCTCATCACCTCATGTGTTATAGAAATCTAGGTAGTTCCATTTTCTCAAGAAAAAAAAAGAGGTTCGGGAGTTAAGTTACTTGTGCTGCCCAAGATCACATAGAGAAAGAATCTACCCTACAACTAAAATTTTGTGACTCTGAGCCACACAATACTAATCCAACTAGAGGGAGATGATGGTGGTAATTAGAAAAGCCATTCTTTCATCCCTAAAGCCTCATATTACCTATACGCCATTTTTAAAAAAAATTTTTAGTCTTATTTTAAGATCTGGGGTATATGTGTAGGTTGTGCAGGTTTGTTACATAGGTAAACATGTCCCATGATGGTTTGCTGAACCTATTAACCCATCACCTAGGTATCAAGCCCACCATGCATTCATTATTTTTCCTAATGAACTCCCTTCCCCCAACCCTAACCTCTGACAGGTCCCCAGTGTGTTGTTCCCTTCCCTGTGTCCATGTGTTCTCATTGTTCAGCTCCCACTTATAAGTGAGAACACCCAGTGTTTGGTTTTCTGTTCCTGCCTTGGTTTGCTGAGGATAATGGCTTCCAGCTCTATCCATGTCCCTGCAAAGGATATGATCTCATTCCTTTTTAAGGCTGCATATTCCATGGTGTATATGTACCTCATTTTCTTTATCCAGTCTATTGTTAGTGGGCATTTGGGTTGATTCCATGTCTTTGCTATTGTGAATAGCACTGCAATGAACATATATGTGCAAGCATCTTTGTAATAGAATGATTTATATTCCTTTGGGTGTATACCTAGTAATGGGATTGCTGGGTCAAAAGGTATTTCTGGTTCTAGATCTTTAAGAAATCACCACACCATCTTCCACAACGGTTGAACTAATTTACATTCCCACCAACAGCGTAAAAGCGTTCCTATTTCTCCATAACCTCACCAGCATCTGTTGTTTCTTGACTTTTTAATAATCATCATTCTGACTAGCATGAGATGGTATTTCATTGTGGTTTTGATTTGCGTTTATCTAATGATCAGTGATGTTGAGCTTTTTTTCACATGTTTGTTGGCTGCACGAATGTCTTCTTTTGAGAAGTATCTGTTCATGTCCTTTGCCTACTTTTTAATGGGGTTGATTGTTTTTCTTCTTGTCAATATGTTTAAGTTCCTTATAGAATCTGGATATTAGAACTTTGTCAGACGGATAGATTGCAAAATTCTTCTCCCACTCTGTAGGTTGCCTGTTTGCTCTGATGAGAGTTTGTTTTGCTGTGCAGAAACTCTTTAGTTTAATTAGACCCCATTTGTCAATTTTTGCTTTTGTTACAATTGCTTTTGGTGATTTCGTTATTGCAATCTTTGCCCATGCCTATGTCTTGAATGATATTGCCTAGATTTTCTTCTAAGGTTTTTATAGTTTGGGGTTTTACATTTAAGTCTTTAATTCATCTTGAGTTAATTTTTGTATAAGGCATAAGGAAGGGGTCCACTTTCAATTTTCTGCATATGGCTAGCCAGTTCTCCCAGCACCATTTATTAAATAGGGAATCCTTTCCCCATTGCTTGTTCTTGTCACGTTTGAAGATCAGATGGTTGTAAATCTGTGGTCTTATTTCTGAGTTCTCTATTCTGTTCCATTGGTCTGTGTGTCTGTTTTTGTACCGGTACCATGCTGTTTTGGTTACTGTAGCCTTGTAGTATAATTTGAAGTTGCGTAGAATATACACCATTTTCTGATGTCTGTACCTACAGTTCAAAGAGTCATTGATTTAGTTTTTACTAAAATATGCCATCTATATCTTTGGAATCTCTTTTAAGTCTGTTGCCTATCTTGAGGAAGTAGGTTCTGAGTAAATTCATTCATTTGGATTTCAATTGCCTTTATCTTCACAAGCAAACACTTCACAAGCCTACAGGCTGCTAATTAATAAAACACAAGGCCCTTTACACAAGCTAAAAATATATGTTATTTTGTTTCCTCTATCTATATTTAGTCATTCTAGAAAGACTGGACTGGGAAAATGTGGCAAAATGAGAGATACAATTCCTAAATGTCATTAAACCTTTTTAGAGAAATAAAGTGCAGTTTCAAAGGAGTAAGATAATCCCCCTATAACTGCTCACCCCCTTAAGTGAAACAGAATGATATTAAAATGGAAAGTCACAATAGTTACCTGCTATAAAGTAATAATAAATAACTCATTCATTTTCTCAATGGTTAGCAAATTGGCTGGGGATGTGCAGGGATAAAGAACCCAATAGGTACTTATCCAGAAAAGGAGCAAAGCCACAGAGTCAAGGAAATTTGATACGTAGCTACTTTGAAGGAGACAGAGTAGGTAACTATCTGCCTGGAGTGATTTGGGGTTATCAATGGTCCCAACAGATTTCTGTCTGTCTTGGTACCAGCCTTCCCTCCTCTCTGACTTGGTATTCATCACATTGGATAACATCGGGATGTGGGAGGGATATTGTTTCCTGAGGGCAGTTAAAAGACATAGTAATTTTAATTTCTTTTCTTGGCCTATCTTCCTAGGAACTTAGGAGGAGATGGGTATCTGAAAGTTTACATGTCTAGATTTTTTTTTTTCAGAAGTTAAAGTACTAGACATTGGCTCTTTCAACACACTTCAAAGAGAATTCTCTAACCATCTCAAACATTTATCTTATCTAACTCATAGAGACATATCTTTAGTGAAAGTATGCCAAACTAGAGGAATATCACCCATTTTGGCTAATTGGGGTCTGATGGGTGTGAAGGAAGTCTTCCTGGGGAAAATGACATCTGTGTGCTAAGTCTTAAAAAATGTGTAGGTGTTGGCTAGGTGAAATAGAGGGAATATAGTGAATAGTACTGGCCTGTGTATAGCCTACAGCGTGAGAAAGCTTGGTGCATTTGGAGAGCTGCAAGAAGTTGCTGACGACTGGCTGGTTTAGAAAACTTTATCTCTCAGGCTGAGGTTTCAAGACACTATTCTCCACAGCAATGGTAATCAAAATTTTAGAATCATAACAACATTTTAAGACTAAGAGTGGTTTTGAGGGCATCCATATATGATTGGCTATAATATCATTATCTGTTCACTCAAAATATTCAAAATGTAAGCTGACAGAAATTCAGAAGTTTCTAAAGTGAATTTGTATTTTATCATCAACAATTGAAACTGAGTGAGTTTAAAATAATATATGGGCTGGTCATGGGAGCTCACGCCTGTAATCCCAGCACTTTGGGAGGCCAAAGTGAGAGGATCACCTGAGATCAGGAGTTCAAGACCAGCTTAGCCAACATGGTGAAACCCATCTCTACTAAAAATACAAAAATTAGTCAGATGTGGTGGTGCATGCCTATAGTTCCAGCTACTTGGGAGACTGAGGCAGGAGAATCGCTTGAACCTGGGAGGCAGAGGTTGTTGTGAGCCAAGATTGCACCACTGTACTACAGCCTGGCTGACACAATGAGACTCTGTCTTAATAATAACAACAATAATAATAACATATAGATATGTGAGATGTTATTCAATCAATGGATAGTGAAGAGTACCCACAGGGATTTATAGGCTAGACAAGTCTTTCTCTGTCCTCTGTGTCTGAAGACTACAGGAGGCTGTAAAGCATGGAAAACTATTGAAAGGTTTGAAACAGAAGAATAACATAATCAGATAAATGCTCTAAATTATTTCCTCCTTTGTCACAAAAAAGCAGTTAAAGATTATATATAAAATTAGATTTTATATATATAATTGTATATTATATATAAAATTATATATATAAGATTATATATAAAATTAGATATATAAAATTAGTGTTACCTTTTATAAGAATTTTCATTTAAGGGAGAATTCTTAAGAAATGGACAATGCTTAACAAAATGGAATAAATTGCAGATGATAGTTTGCAATGGGTAGTTGGGAAATTTAGTATGAGAACTCTGCCAGTTCTTCGAATCTCAGTAAAGAATAAAGCAAATACATGATCGTTGCTAGAGTAATATTTAGGATAAAAGACTTATGTGTGCATAAACCTTTATTTATTACCTGGTACTGTCAGAGAATGGGGATGTATATAATGCATATGAATTACCAATTTTCATAAAGTAACACTACAATAGAGAGACCTCTCTCTTCCTCAATCAAACCAGTCTTCTCAATCAGAACACCTTTTGTTTCTGGGCTGTCTTCAGAAAGATTTTAAGAAGCAAGCAATATGTGTCATCCCATTGGAGTTATTTACATTAAAGAATGAATGGCTGTTAACTTCCTAATAGAACATTTTACACTTAAAGGAGTAGTTTGCTAACCCCAAAGGCTAGTTAGTTGGGAAAATTATTACAGAGATATGGGAGAGGAGTCTAGTTTGAGAAGCAGGGGTGTTTTGGGGTCAATTCTATCCTATCATTTCTCTAGCGTCTTATAGTTCTTTGATATTAACTTTAAGAATGTCCGTTATTATGGTTATAGATATGTAAATGTGACATAAAATGAATTTTATTCCAGAGAAAAAAAAACACCCACACTAGGAATCAGATCATATTGTAAATATTATGGCATTATACAGATGTGTAACTCCGGACAAACGTTTCACTTCTATGGGCCTCAATTTCCTCATATATAAAATGGAGATTGGACTGGGTACGGTGCCATTGTAGGAGGGCAGAGTGGTTTTTCGTGTGTGATGACCATTTCCTGACTGATCACTATTAGTAATTCGGCTGATATGACTGGTCAGGCAAGTAGGTTCCTCCTTTGTTCCCTGGACTCTAAGTGTCTGTGCCTGCCAAGCTGCTGGCATCTAAGCTGAAAAGAATCTGCACAGAGAGGAGGAGTGAACTTTCATCCTGGGCATATGAGAGCATTTGTAATGTCTATTCCAACTCTGACATTTTCTGTATCTGGACTTTTTCTTTTCTTTTTTAAGATGGAGTCTTGCTCTGTTGCCCAGGCTGGAGTGCAGTGGTGTGATGTTGGCTCACTGCAACCTCCGACTCCCTGGTTCAAGCAATTCTCCTGCCTCAGCCTCCCAAGTAGCTGGGATTACAGGCACGCACCACCGCTCCCAGCTAATTTCTGTATTGTTAGTAGAGATGGGATTTCACCATGTTGGCCAGGATGGTCTCAATCTTCTGACCTCACGATCTGCCCGCCTCGGCCTCCCAAAGTGCTGGGATTACAGGTGTGAGCCACTGCTCTCAGCCTAGACTTTTTCTTTATCACCTTCCTTGCTCATTGTTAGATGAATTGCTTGAGAAACTTAAATAGTATAGAAGTTAAGGCTTTTGTTTGGTGAAATTAAAATAGTCAAAATAAATGTTCAGTTAAAAGAAATAAGGGAACATTAATCTTCATTCACACTTATTTGTGAAAGTGTCTAGGCTCCAATTTTTGTTTAAGTGTCTCTTCTGTTTTCCAAGAATTCTGCTTGGAAGCAAAGAGGCTTAGGGCATTTTAGCAGCAAAATCTGAGGCAGGCATCTATTTCTCACTTGTCACAGACAGTTCCTTCTAGTGGTAGTCACAAGACATCACTTTTTCAAAGCATAACTGACCTTCAAAATTGCCTATGGGCATACCCACCCCTGTACCCCTGTCATCAACAGCATTTTTCTATGGTGAAAGTGACTTGAATGCTCATCATCACTCGCCATCAGAGAAATGCAAATCAAAACCACAATGAGATACCATCTCACACCAGTTAGAATGGCAATCATTAAAAAGTCAGGAAACAACAGGTGTTGGAGAGGATGTGGAGAAATAGGAACACTTTTACACTGTTGGTGGGATTGTAAACTAGTTCAACCATTATGGAAAACAGTATGGCAATTCCTCAAGGATCTAGAACTAGATGTACCATATGACCCAGCCATCCCACTACTGGGTATATACCCAAAGGATTATAAATTATGCTACTACAAAGACACATGCACACGTATGTTTATTGCGGCACTATTCACAATAGCAAAGACTTGGAATCAACCCAAATGTCCATCAGTGACAGACTGGATTAAGAAAATGTGGCACATATACACCATGGAATACTATGCAGCCATAAAAAAGGATGAGTTTGCGTCCTTTGTAGGGACATGGATGCAGCTGGAAACCATCATTCTTAGCAAACTATCACA
>NC_045434.1:20099006-20155337 GCF_002776525.5 Piliocolobus tephrosceles
ATAGGTGGGAACTGAACAATGAGCTCACTTGGACTCGGGAAGGGGAATATCACACAATGGGGCCTATCATGGGGAGGGGGGAGGGGGGAGGGATTGCATTGGGGAGTTATACCTGATATAAATGATGAATTGATGGGTGCTGACGAGTTGATGGGTGCAGCACACCAACATGGCACAAGTATACATATGTAACAAACCTGCACGTTATGCACATGTACCCTAGAACTTTAAGTATAATAAAAAATAAATTAAAAAAAAAAAAAAAAAGAAAATGTGACCTCATTCACAGAGACCAGGCTAACCTGGCCATGAAGACTGGCTGCCAAAGATCGAACAAAAAGGTTTACTTTTAAATAAAATTTTCATTGATATCTTTTATTGCTTTAACAAGTTAAACTGTTAAAAGAGGGCAAGATTTGACCAAAAAGTGGAAAGGCATGGAAAGTGTTCTAGGAACTTGCCAGATGAGACTAATTCAAATGCAGAATGCAGTGGAGGCATTGGGAAGCCATCTGAAAAGGTAACGAACTTGGTAAGTGGTTTATAGGCAAAATAATTTTCAAGGTACTGCTGATTTAGGAAATGTAAAACTGGTACAATATGCTTTAGAAATCTGATAACCTGGAGAGCTTGGCCTACCTGACTTTGACAGATGGTAGAATGGGTTCCCACTTGAAGAGTGGTTAATTTAGCCTCTTTTGCTCAAGTTAGAGCCAATAACCCTAATGTCGTGAGGGATTATATGGGGTTACTTTTGTAATCAGACCAAATGGGCATCTGAGAGACAGTCAAACTGATCTCTAATCTCTGTTCTATTCTGCTACTGATTTGCAGAGTGACCTCGAGAATGTCACTTCTCTGTAGGGGAAACAAAGAGGTGTTGATGATCTTTGCTCTAATAATAGTTTTTGGTGAAAACTCTTGGAAACTCATTCAAGATAATTAAAATAAAGAAAGAGTAGGTGGTATTGAAATGATTCAGGGGCATTCTATCTATATTAAATACAGCTAGGCCTCATGGGACCTGGGAATAAAAATTAAGAAACTTACCAGAGACCAAGACAGACACTCTCTTTAATCTCTCTTTGTCTGTCTGTCTGTCTCTCTCTCTCTCTCTCTCTTTCCATGGTTTCTCCTTGTAAATCTTCTTCTAATGCTTTTTTCTGAATATAAACTTTCCCCTTTTACCCAGTCCCAATCCCACTAGTTGTATGATCCCCTTTTACCCAGTTTCAATCCCACAATATCTTAACTACCTGAGCACCAAATCTACGGTCACAGAATTAAGCTGCTTACAGTGGCATCTGGATTTCAAATCTTTCAGATCTTTCACCAGGGGAGGAAGAGAAAGGAATTACTATACTCACTGAATATTGCAGGATCCAAGTGATATAATATGTTCAGTCAGTTTCTAACAGTGATGGCAGCAGAGTCAATAAATTATTGTCACCTAAATCCAAGGGAAAGTAGTCAGCAGAGTTTATGAAAATGGGGCACTTTGTATTTCCCTGAGTTTTGCATGTCAGGCTGTATTACAGTTGTCCTTTATTAGTAAGCATCTTCCCAATTGATCAAGAGCTCACCTGGTGTAAGAAGCATGGTGAAAGCACAAGTCTACCTTAAGGAATAATGTTTCATATAGAAAATACTTGGGAGTCAAGAAGGACTCATGTGAGGCTGTTATATAGATATATATTTAATATAATATGTGTGATTGTGGTTACAGATACATATTTGGTGCTTTATTTATCCAGAAGCATGAGTCACATAGTACATAAAGTATTGAATACAAAATTCTAAAGATAAACACAATTGTTCTTGAATTTAATATGTGTGGGATAAATGCTTACAAATGGATTTATAAATCTTTCACTTCTACTTCATTCTCCTGGCTGTGTCTTCTGAAGATGAGTTGCTAGTTGCAACATTAAGAAGACAGCTCCTTCAAATCCTGACACTATATGACATAGAAAGAACTTTTGGCAAATATTTATTCAGATTACTTGTCTCCAGTGGCAAAATTCTCAGCATTTCTCTTTGTTTTGTCTATGCCTTAGCCTGTACTTTTTTCTAGAAAGGAAGTTAAATGCTTTTAACATATTAATTATTACATAATTGAAGTTAGACCCAAATATGTTAAATATTTCCTCTTGCAAAGGGAGAAGAGGAACGGAGAAATAGGGGCAAGGTGGGGAGGAAAAAATACCTCAGGTGAGAGAACAAGTAACTTGCAAGAGGCTTATTAAACTGTATAACTGTATATAAATGTTGAAGAGGCTGATTTGTAGTTTCTCTACTAGAAAAATAATAAGATTTATTATTAAACCATGAGTTGAGAATAATATTCCAAATGTTTGTTGTTGTCGTTGTTGTTGTTGCCTATTACTCTCTGCTGTAAGTTTCCATTCAAAGCCAGGAGTGTTTTCTCAATTGGAAGAGTTGATCTTTTTAGTTCTGGGATGGGTAAGTGATGCTGGGAAAGCCTTTCTTTAAATATTAATTGCTCTTGTTTGCCTTAGAATCTATTTGGTGAAAAGTGTGTTTAACATAACAGTAGCTGCTAAATTGTTAACTAAAGAGCCTTGTGCAAAGCAAGTGTTCAATACATCCTTGTCTAATAGAATGAAGAGACTATAAACCAGAGAGGTTTAATAGTAATTGAGCCAGGATAAACTAAGATGCACCAAACTTTATGTCCAAAACCTACATAGAGTTGCCTAGTCCTTGGGTTTGGATGCTTGGATGTTGGAAATTGCATTTTCCATTCTCTGCTTTCTGGCACATGCAGCCAAATATGGACAGGAGACCCTCAATGTTTATTCACTTTTCTGGTCAAGGCTTTCTAGGATGTTAAAATCAATATTTACATCTAGCTGCACTGCAAGTCAGGAAGTACTTTCCTGCAAATATGGAAGATGACAAAAGCCAGTTTCAACCAAGCTGAGCTGCTCTTAAATATTTCCCAGCAAAGGGATTAATTTCATAGGCCTGGGCACTTACTTTTTAATCACTTCCCTTCTCCCTTTCTTCCTTTTCTTCTCATGACCATTCCCTCCTAAACTTGCTAAATTCCCAGGAAAAAGGGGAAATGACCTGCTAGGGGGAACAGTTTAAATTATGAAATCATTTCTCTGAAATATAACTGGCTTTTTCAATGATTCTCAAATTTGTTTTTGGATAGGCAGTTTGGTAAACCTAGAAGGGAATGCTTATTAGTTTATCTATTTATTTGTTAATGGCCCAGTTTTTATTGAAATGTTTGCATGTCTATTACTCTTTGGAAAATAATTAACAGCTCCATCCTATTCAAATGGCTTGTGTACAGAGTACACATCAACCAAATAAAATCCATGGCTTTGTAAAGGATAAAAATAAAAATAATTTCTTTCACCAAGTTTTCCTTGGCACTGAATTCTACTTAAAGTATAATTCATACAGTAGGGAATTGGAGTACATGGGGTATGGAGAGTAGGGCACAAAATGTTTCCATACATTTGACTTTATTGATTTGAAAGCAAAGTCACTGAAATGCCTCAGTTAGTTCTGCATTTTAAAAAGTGTATACCTGGAAGAAACAAAAAAAATGTGTGCGTGTGTGTGTGTGTGTGTGGCGGGGAAGATGGAAGGTTATTCACATGCTTGAAGGCTATTCACACTGCTTTAACAAATAAACATGGAACATATCTCCTAATTAACTGTAGAGTTAATAGTCTGTCTCTTTGTCCTGATGTAATTTAGATCTTAATCTAACCCCAACCCTAAACTATATCAAACCCAGGCAGAAAAACTGAAGTTACAGGCAATTACCTGGGCTAATCTTAGGTTTGTTTCTCAACAGTGAGAACCATATTCTCCTATTTCCATTGACCACAATTTGGTTCCGCCACCTTTCTACATCCTCAATGCACTCCCAACTGTAGTTACATTTTCACAGGGGAGGAAAACTCCAGCACAACAGTGTTCTTGCATCAAGCTTCATGCTTTCCCAGACATTTATTTACTCAAGGGAACGCGGAGAGGAAGAGGAGGAGGGAGATGGAGTGGTAAGTAGATGTTACACATGTTTTTCCTGGAAAGATCACCCCACTTTTTCTAATTTCCCAGAATTAAAAAAATGTATTTTATCTGTATTACCATGGAAATTACTAGTAACACAGGATTTTTTTTTTTTCTCTTCTCTAAGGTTCCAAAAACTTTCAAAAGTGTTCAAAGAAATTTTCTAGGGCCGGGCGCGGTAGCTCAAGCCTGTCATCCCAGCACTTTGGGAGGCCGAGACGGGCAGATCACAAGGTCAGGAGATCAAGACCATCCTGGCTAACATGGTGAAACCCCGTCTCTACTAAAAAATACAAAAAGCTAGCCGGGCGAGGTGGCGGGCGCCTGTAGTCCGAGCTACTTGGGAGGCTGAGGCAGGAGAATGGCGTAAACCCGGGAGGCAGAGCTTGCAGTGAGCTGAGATCCGGCCACTGAACTCCAGCCTGGGTGACAGAGCGAGACTCCGTCTCAAAAAAAAAAAAAATTTTCCAGAACAATTTTAATATTTTGGATTTCTCATTTGGGGCTGGAATATTTGTATTCTTTTTAATTTTATTACTTCATATATTAGAGGAGTTTCTAATATGTGTATGAATACAATTTTAAATGTAAGATTATATAGATGTAGATACAGATAGATAGATATATGTAGATATATAGATATAATATCACAATATCACTATAAGGCATTCCTTCTTCCATTCTTTTTATATCTCCACAGAACTGCTCTCATGGGGCCCTTTCCTGCCCTCTACCTCCCACATTCAGCTTGTTAAAAGGTAAAAGCCCTTCTTATTTTCCACTGAAAAGTCTACCCACTTTCACAGGGTGTCCAGTCAATTTGTGAGTACAGTCCATTGGAGTCTTCATAACATCAGCCCTCTAGGTGAGATCTGTAATAGCTAGTTACTTATCTGGGAATTTTCAAACATTTGGATATTTCAAATAATGTGAATAAAATACTTGAATTTTAAATAATTGTTTCTTCAAATGTTTTAGCATTAATGAAAAAATAATGCACCAAGATTTTGGATTTCTAACATTTCTAGCTGTATGAGAGAGTAAAGGGTTGGCACTTTATTAACTTGGTGGCAATGTAGACAGATGTTGAAGCTGGTACTGGAAGTGCACTCTGGAAATTTTTGTCTGAGTTTCTTGTCAGTCCTACAGAATTGCATGCAATGAGAACTTCATGATTGCAGCGTTGATCTGGCCTAGCTCTGGACTGCTTGATGAAGGAGTTTCTCTGAAGTGAGCAATACTGGCAAATATGAATGAATTCACACCACTAGCAATTGTTGACAGAACACCCAGCCACTCTACCCATTTTCAGAATGTGAAATGGCAAGTATTCAGCAGGGCAAATTAACCTTGAAGTCACAAAAATAGGGAAAATCCAACAAGCACAGTCAGTGTTTACCCGAAGAATACAGTCTCATAGTTGCTTCACTTTCAACATTCTTAGGAAATAACCAAATAAATGAGCTACAAATATGGGAAACTAAGAGTGTGTGAATGAAAAAGAGCAACAGAAGGAGGAAATACAAGACTAGACAATGTAGTCTTCTACTTAACATTTCAGAATTTTATTAATCCTTTAAAAATCACCCTCTTTCTTTTGAGTTAATATCCTCATCTCGACTACCATCATACATGGTTTAGTTTGATTCTGTTACTAAATTCTGTGAATCATTATTTAATCAAATCTACTAAATATTAGAAAAAATTCTAGCAAGACTTATAATCATGAAATACAGAATTAAAAGTTTAAACCTACCAAAAGTCCTATGGCCTATCATTTAGCTGTGAATGAGGCATGTCAGGAGTATAAATCTGCGCTTTTGACTGTAAGTAAAATTTACTAATGCAGAAAGCAAAATAGTGAGGGAATACTGGGGTTGCTAAAAGATTACTTTTTTTTTTTTTTTTTTGCAAAATGCAGTGTACCTTAAAAGTGTCTCACCTAGAAGGCCTCTACCTGTAGTCATATTTATTTTTCTAAAGACAATTTTGTGTTTTGAAGATAAATGTCATTAGTCTATGATAATAGCATGATAGGACAATTAGCCATTTTAGACTTGACCATATTTTCTCTTGTTAGTGTATAGCTGTCTTGATATTTAGGTGGGAGACTGCTCCAATGGAGCAACAGTTTCATTTTACATGATTGGATTTAGAAATGTATGAATTTTAAACACATAAAAATTTTAAATAATTTGAAAATGGAAACATTTGACCTATAGTCTAGGAGCATAAATACATTTATAAAATACTTCATTGTTCACCTTAGGTCATTGATTTAAAACAGAATTTGGTAACTATGGGCAGGGGAAGGGGCCAGTGAGGAAGGTATAAAAGAGAAATCTATATGAATTGTGCTCAGATTGATTTTGTATAAACACAGTATATTCATGGTTGTATCTCTTATTAATAATACCCAGCTAACATGAAGGTGGTGCCAGGGAAGGATCAATATTTTAAATAACATATTTGCTTAAAATATCATACAGTGGCTGCTTCATAAAAATCTTATAACCTTTTATTAACCAAGTTCAGAAATAATTAGAGGGGTGATCTCCCTGGATCAGAACTGAAACAAGTGAGATCAATTAAGCTCCTTTGAAATAGGTCTGTCCACACTTATATTCTGTTTTAGACCAATTTAGGTGGAAATCTATTACCTAAACCCACGTTCATTGATATCATATTTTTGTGTTATATTTCTTTGCCTTAGGCAGGATTTGTCTGTGATTCTGACTGGGTCTGACTACAAACTGAAGATATCTTAATTAATAACAGGGCAGGAAGAATTGAGTGGGGAAACAAGGCCTTTGGACGGTAGATAAGTATCCAAATCTATGTGGGCAAAAAGAGTAAGCAACATCCCCCGGGATTTTTCCATGTGGATAT
Organism: Piliocolobus tephrosceles; assembly: GCF_002776525.5. Lineage (NCBI taxonomy): Eukaryota > Metazoa > Chordata > Mammalia > Primates > Cercopithecidae > Piliocolobus > Piliocolobus tephrosceles. Next base: position 20,105,952 of record NC_045434.1, read on the forward strand.
CATTGAGCAAAGCTGCTGTGGGAAGATATGTAGATTAATGGGAAATGCAGGGTTATTATGGAGGAAATAACTCACAGGATGATTTCATAGCCTGGCTAGATTACTACTTGATTAACTCCTGATAAAACTCAGAGCGCACAAAGCGAGGCAGAGAATCCTTTTCCATCAGGGCATGGATTCTTTTCTGGGCCATGTCAAAGCTGCTCAGGGAAGGTTCCACCAGGTTCTTCATTGTGATGTCCTTAGTGAAGTGGTCAATATTCACCTGTGGGCCAGGAAACAGGGTCACTACATAAGCCTAGGTTATAGAATTTGATGAGGCATGAAGAGGGAGTTAGAATTTCTTGTCAATAAAACATAGGAGGGGAGGAAAGTCATTAAAAAGTGAGACATGTCACTTCTTACTTTATAGGCAATGGATTAAGACAGTTGATGTTCCAACAGATGCATCCAACCGGTATTAGACACCCACCAGGTGTCAGACCTCCCATAGAAGCCAACACACACATTACTTATTTAATCCTTGATAACAATCTTGAGAATGATTCTTCCCTTTTATAGAAAAAAATATGTATATGCAGAAGGTTAAGTGGCTTCCCCAAGATCACAGAACTGATATGTGTATTTGAATCTAGAGAATCAGAATTTGAATCCAGGTATCCTGGTGCCTTTTTCTTTTCTTTTCTTTTCTTTTCTTTTCTTTTCTTTTCTTTTCTTTTCTTCTTTTTTCAGATAGAGTCTAGCTCTGTCACTCAGGTTGGAGTGCAGTAGTGCCATCTTGGCTCACTGCAACCCCTGCCTTCTGGGTTCAAGTGATTTTCCTGCCAGAGCCTCCTGAGTAGCTGGGATTACAGGCATGTGCCGCCACACTGGGTTAATTTTTGTATTTTTGGTAGAGACAGGGTTTTGCCATGTTGGCCAGGCTGGTCTCGAACTTCTGACCTCAGGTGATCTGCCTGCCTCGGCCTCCCAAAGTGCTGGGATTACAGGTGTGAGCTACCGCATCTGGCCCTGGTGCCTAATTTTAAAATTCTAACACAATATTGGGTTTCACATCTAGTGGAAGAATTGAACAGAGAGAAGTAAATTCTGACTGGGGATCCAGGACCTTTTTCATGGCTCCAGAAGAACAAGAAAACTTGTTCTTTCCAAAAACAAAGCAGGAAACAGTCATTCTGACCGAATAATAATGAAAACAGCTAAGAGCAATTAACATTTATTGAGTGCTCGGTCTGTGCCAGGCACTTTGCAAGGATGAACTCATTTAATCCTACAACTCTATGAGGTATAATAGTTGCTGTCATCTACATTTTACAGTTGACGAAACAGATGAACAGAAATGTTACATGATTTACTCAAGGTTCATTAATGGTAGAGAGAAGATTCAGAAACCCAGTGATGTGGCTCTAGTAGACTCCAGCACTGGGATGATCTGTGGCTTACATGTCTTGAGTGCAGGGCCTGTACATTGCAACCATACTAGGGTCTATGTGAATGGCTCCTCTGGAGTTGTGCAAGGTACAGCCTGTTTGAACTTGGCTAACTATGAGTTTAAAGGAATCTTTATACTCCATGTTGTACGATTTAATGATTCTTAAGGATTTTGAGTGTAAAAGAGACAGAAATAGAATCCAAATCAGCCTATGGTTGTGAATTGAAATGTTGATAAAGGTTTTGGGTCTCTCCTAGGCTGTTAGAGGTTCTTGGTACTGAATAGAGTTCTTTGGGCTCAGAGAATTATGAAGCAGCTATTAGTTAGAGTTGAAGACAAAATGCATGATTCCCTGAGGAGCCAGGTCAGAACAGACAGCAGGAATGAACTGCATTTCAAAGTCCAGGATGAAGGGCGTTGAGCTACAGTAAGGTTTTCCAGAAGTGAAAGGGGTCAGCGTACTTTATGCAGGCCTGGTGGAAGACCAGACTGTCAGAATTGGGATCAGCGTCAGAGCCGATGAAGTCCAATGTCTGCCTTTAAATGTGAAGACCTCAAAGAACTCAGATTACATGCCCACAAACAGCTAGTGTGAATTAGAGGTGAGACCATAACATAGATTTCTCTGTTCTCAGTCTATTATTCTTCCCGCCACACTGAAAGCAATGCTTCTTCCTTCTCTTATATTAAATATATATCTGTATTGAGCTGAGTAAACAGGCTTATTCCAAATGATTGAGTTTCTAAAAATTATAAAAGTATCTCCTAATCTTATTTTTTAAAGGAGTGATGCATTTTAAACCCTCTAGGACATAGTATCCACCAGCAAATAGCAGCTATTTCTCTTGTTATTTTTATGTGCTTAAGCCTTCTTTAATGAGTCATTCTGACACATATTTATCTGTTTAGTTATCCAGAAAAAATATTATTTCATTAATTTGAAATACAGTCAAATGATAATTTGCAATGTATAAATTATCTACTTATTGACCTCCACTTGTTTAAATTTAGTTCCAATTCTTACCATTGTATCTCTCAGTCAGTGTCTTGTATTAAAGAGTTGAGGTGAGTATTCAGAGAAACAAAACTCAGATTACTATTTGCCTGGGTAATCTAGGTCTTACATAGGTCAATTTCACCAAAATTAAATAGTAAATATTTATGTCAAAATACAAAATTTGGAGAATTTTTTAAGTAATAAAAGCTATGATTTAACATACTTCAGGTGCACATACATATATACAAGATGTTAACAGTTAGAAGAACTGAGGATTAGAGAGCTATAGCTAGAGACTTGCCCAAAGTCCCACATCTAAGAATGTCTGAAGTTGGATGTTTTCACGCTTTCATCTCAAAAATATTTCTTGAATGCTTTTCATGTGCTAGGAGTAGGATTCACATTCTCTCTAATGCCCAGCTCAGGATCATTATTCTACATAATCCTGGGATGCCTGTATTTGGGGTCTTATGTATACTATTGTACCCTTGCATAAGCATAGATCATTTAGAATGAAGGGCAAGGCTATTTTAATTATAGTCTTGCCACTAGTCACCACAATTTTATTTGTCCCTGTAACTCAGCGAGCCATGGTATTATTTATTTTAAAATTATATTTTAGATTAATGTCTCATATATTCATAATAACCAATAATGTTTTCCCAGAGCTCAGAGTAACTAACAATTATCTGAGTAGGGTTTCTACCATTTGTAGGTATTTCAGCAAATTCTAGAATTCTGTGAAGAGGAAGTCAAGTGATAGGAAGGTAAGTTGGAGAATCCTTTGAAATAGGAAAATGCATGTCTAATTTAATATCAAATTAATCTTCTTGTCAGTATATACAGAGAAATAACATGCTGACAGAAGAAAGGATGGCCCAGCACAAATGATAACAGAAGTAGGGTAGAGCTAACATATATGCTTAGGGTGGAGGTTGAGGAGAAGAAGGGGTGATCTGGAGAGAATTTCAAGATCAATATCCACATCAAAGCTAAATCTAGTTTCTTTCTAGGACCTTTTCATTTTCGTGGCTTTGACCCACAGTACTCTACATTCGCATACTCCTAACCTCCAACCCTGTGTCACGGAGGAGGCCCATCTACTAGTACCAAGGTACATAATTTGTCCATCCACTCAAACACATTTAGGGTAACTCATAACTAAAGAAATACATATCTAATGGTGGAACTCCAGGAGTCTAGAGTGTCTGCGGTAGAAAAGGGATATTTGGGAGTTTTTTCTCTCAAACATCTAAAGTAGATTGCTGCCTACTCACAAGGCTTGCCCAGATCACCTCTGTGCTTGACTCCAAACCTTGATGAAACATTTAATTTCCTGACTGGATTAAAAGAAGCCAAGTGAAATTAGAGCAACCTGACCAAACTCTGATGAACAGGGCTTGCTGTGGCCATCCTGAATTCCACAATAGGCTTTCAATGTGGTTTTATAAATAACAAAGAAAAAAGCAGATCAACTTCCCCAAAGTTCCTTTGAAATCAACAAAAATCTGGGCTTTAGTAGTCAGTCAGTGGTATATTGGCTTTCAACATCTCTAGCACCGCTTTCTTGTTATATTTTGATTTTCATGAGTAAATGTACCATTGTCCCAACTACAGTTTAAATGGCAAAGTCCAAGTGGGAAAATAAAGGATAAAGAAGAGTAGAGAGGGCAAAAAAAGAGAGGCGTTTAAAGGAAAGAATAGGAATGGGAAAAGAAAGAGGAACAAAGAAAAGTTTTAGAAATACTCAGGCATTAATGAGTTCAGACACTGGGGTATTGGTTGATATAGTTTGGCTCTGTGTCCCCACCCAAATCTCACCTTAAATCGTAATAATTCCCACATGTCAAGGGCAGGACCAGGTTGCAATAATTGAATCATGGGAGTAGTTTCCCTTACACTATTCTTGTGATAGTGAGTGAGTTCTCACGAGAGCTGATGGTTTTATAAGGGGCTTGCTCCTTCACTCCACTCTTATCCTCTCTCCTGCCACCCTGTTAAGTGATGCCTTCTATCTTGATCGTAAGCTTCCTGAGACCTCCCCAGCCATGCAGAACTGTGAGTCAATTAAACCTCTTTCCTTTATAACTTACCAAGTCTTAGGTATTTCTTCATAGCAGTGTGAGAAAGGAATAATACACTGGATGAATATCATGGAATGCTTGGGACCAGAAATGTTTCAGATCTTGAATTTTTTTGAGATTTTGAAATATTTGCATATACATAATGAGATAAGATATCTTAATATGAGACCCAAGTCTAAACACAAAGTTCATTTATGTGTCATATATACCTATAAATATAACGTGAAGGTAATATGTGATATTTTTAATAATTTTGTGCATGAAAAAAGTTGGCTGTATTTTGACTGAGACCTATCACATGAGGTCAGTGGAATTTTCCACTTGTGACATCATGGTGCTGAAAAAGTTTCAAACTTTGAGGCATTTTGGATTTTGAATTTTCAGATCAGAGATGTTCAACCTGTATAAATTTTTATACCCACTATTTAATTTAATCCTGACAACATCTCCATAAAGTAGTCTCCACTATTCTTATTTTCACAAAGGAAGAAATGAGACTCAACAACTCATGCAAGATTTCACATTGGTATGATCCCCACTGGAGGTTACATGCTAGTGAGGTGAGACCCATAAAACTAGAAAGCGGTCTGAACAGGATTCATGTTCATATATACTTGACCATATTGCTCTGCCTTTGTACTCAGTGGGTGCTTAATAAGGTGGCTGACTCACAAATAGGACTAGCCTTTGGCTCCCAACGGGAGGTCTGTGTCTTAGATGTAAATCCTTCCTGAGAGCTAATGAGCTGCCCTTAACTGACCCACCTACCCACAGACCAACCTCTTTAGGAGCCTCCGTTTGAATGAATTCTTCATATATTTGCTTTGCCTTCTCAGCCATCTTGGCAGGGGACTTGATCTTCTTGTAATCTTCACAGGCAATCCAGAACTCAAGGTTTTCCTCACTGAATTCAGACTTCAGGAAACTTTTGAAACTGGCAAGTCCATCTAGAAAGAAAAAAAAGTCAGTTGGAGAAATGTATTAATTTACTTAACAAATGGCATACCCTTCTATATAGCCTAGTCATTTACGTAAGAATCTTACAAATGTTAACTCATTGAATCTTCCTTAAAAACCTAAGAGGCAGGTGCTATCAATATCCCATTCCCTAAATGAGGTCAGAAAGATCAAATGACTTTCCCATAAATAACCAGCTGCTACGTGGCAGAGCCAGAATTCAAATCCAGGGAAGTCTGACTCAAGAGTTCGTGCATTTATCCATTATTCTAAGCTACTTCTCAAGAGGTGCATAATTCAGCTTCTTGGAAAATAAACTGTCCAATAATGACTGCCTGCTTTCTACTGCACTTGGACTGGGAGAAAAATACAAGGCCAACACAAATGTTATATCCGCGAGAGAAAGGGAAAGGGCTTACCAATACTATTCTATGCACAAAGTTTTAGCTCATTCATATCTAGCTTCCTTTACTCCTTCATTCGAATGCAGAAGGAATGAGACAGAGATGGAAGATAGAAGCAGAGAACACAGAGCTCAAACCCTGCTCATCATGCAGAGCCGTATGGAACTCTAGAACTAGATAGATTTACCACATTGTCTTTCCAAACAATCAAATGCAATGGCTATTTAAGTGACAAATGTTTACCTATTAACGTATCAAGGAACACTATTAACACTAACGTCATTCTGGATACTTAACAAACTACCAAGGAGAAAATAATACATTTAAAACTTGGCTGGTCTATATAAGTAATGTTAATGTTAAGTATCACTATGAACTACTTACAATTCTTTATTTTCTCTTTGTACAGATGATTTTTGTTTAACTATTATGTTCCAAGCACTATGATAAGTCACCATGATAAGTAAAATAGACACGGTTCCTGTCCTAATGGAGATTATAGATTCTGGAAAAAGTAGAAAGAAAATGAAGAAACAGAAGAAACATTTACACAATGAAAGGAAAACTGTATGAAAGGTAGTAACAGAGTCACAGGAGAGTCCTGACTTTATTTTAGGCTAAGGGAAAGCAAGGAAGTAACAATCAATTTGAGACCCAAAGGATGAGTGGGAAAGGGCCAGATGAAGTTACCCCATGTAGTGTACTTACCATGTCCATCAATTCTACATCAGGTTTTTTTAACATGTTGAACTTAATATGATTATAGCTATTATGATTCTGTTTCTGGTGTACAATTGCTCATGGATAAACTTTAGTTTATAATTTAAAAACTGTATCTATATATAATATATAGATATTATAGTCCATATAGATATAGCCTATTATATATAGATATAGATTTTAGTTGTAAACTAAAACTATAAGACTAAAATTGTAAAATTATAAAACTATGTATATGTAAGGATTCTTGGGCCTGATCCAATATTTTCCTTCTCCTTAATGCTGAATATATATATGTATTATTCAGCATATATTACACACACACATATATAAATATATATATATACACACACCAAAATTCTAAACAATGCATAGCTATAGGGAGAGAATTCATGTTCATTTAATATCTAAGAAAAGTAAAGATTTCAAATGAGAGAGAAAAACTCTAATTTTCCAGAAGCTGTGTCAAAATCACAGACCTACCCTCAGTAACACATTTCGAATGTCACTTTGCCCCCCCAGGGCAGGAGGCAGGATTATTGTCACCAGTACTTTAGGGTCTGGTTTTCTCTAATTTGCCCCCACCTGGAGACACTTCTGCAATACATTAGTTGTGCTTAGGGATCATATTTACATTCTGAATTCATTTCCTTTGGCCTAATTTCCATTTATTCTTTTTCCCTATTCTTTTTATAGGCTCTAAATTTGTATTTATTAGTCATTGCCAATACATTGATTTCACACAAGCATAAAATGTATGCAATGATAAAAACAAAGACACTATATATAGTTTTCCATTTTCAATTTACCTCCTGTATAATTTTACTGTTCTCATACCCTTCATAGTACCCTGAAACCATACCCAATTTTAAAGAAAAGAAATGGCTAGGATGATCATTAACTTGTATTAGGGTCACCATCAATTTCAGGATCCAAACAAGATACTTTGCAATTTGATCCCTTCTTCCTGTACTTACCTTAAAAACATTTTTAATCGATTAACAATAAAAATATATCTAGGAGAAATGGTAGGTATAAAAAACAATTTTCAACACTTGTGAAAAGAAGGGAAAAGAAAAAAAAGAAAAAAAACCACAATTTTTTCTAGAAACTTGGCCTGAAGAATTACTTTAAAACCATTTGATAACCTGTAACTGGATAAAATCAGGTGTATTTTCTCTCTCTTCTAATATTTCCTACTATATTTCCAGCACTATTTGTCTTAACTTAGTGACACGAGAGTTAACGTAAATGCTAAAAGAAAAATATAAGACTTGTTTCTCTCTTTGTCATGGTAAAAATGTCCATTGTTTCTTAAACAAAAGGTGTCAGATAGTCTCTGTTAAAATGAAAACATTCTTAGGCACGTTTTAGCTTCCAGGAAATGAAGTCTTACGAGTTCCCACACAATAAGGTCTAAGATGGTGGAGGCAAAAATAATTCCACAGACTAACTCTGTGACAAATTTATTCTCATTAGCCCCATATCCTCACAACCTATCTCTGAATCACCCACTCTGCATCTTCGGAAAGCGTAGAGACAAAATCTCAGTCCTCCCAAACATTCTTATTTGTGACCCAGGGATGTATGTCGGGATTCCGCAGAAATGTTCACATTTACTGTCTTTCCAGGGAATAAGCTTGCAAAATAACTTTCCTGTGTAGCAAGCAAGTCCATTTCCTGGATACTAATTTCATAACTTTCATTAAATTCCACAATATTCTTTTAACCTTTTTGTTCATGTATGACTCATACAATAGCTTTACATTGTATTGGTCTGCAAGATGTGTAAAGCTATTCCTTCTCTAAATCTGTGCCCCTGGCTTTTGGGCACTCTCTAGAGGGTCCCTCTAAAGCCACCCCTGAGACACCTTCTCCTCTTTAGTCTCTGGTTGTCTGTCAGTTCCTTCCTTAGCCATTCTCTCTGTTTAGTTCCTATCACCCCTGCGGACATCCTATTGGGTTAGAGTCAAACACAATCCAGGCCAAATATCTCTATTCTGCAAAGAACACCCATTTCTTCTTTGCCCTACCCCCATTCCTCTACCCACTCCAGTAAAGCCTCAGCACACCTCCCCGACAGATCACCACATTCTTCCCTGCTGAGCCTGCACCGAACCTCTCAACCTACCTCTCCAGGCATCCACTATCTAGAAAGCCAATGAAACCCACATGATTATCTGGTCTTAGGGAAACACTCAGGGTTGTTTACAATTCCAGAGTTTGCCCTAATGAATGGTGTCACTTTTGACATCCATGTAAACTAGCAGCCAGCCCTACCTAAGAACAAGATGAAAATACCTATAAAATCCCTTTGAAAATTAAAGGAGCATTAGTCAAATCCAAGTCATTTTGCTATAAAGGAAAAAAAATTAAAAACTAGATTAATGCAAATCTCTTCAACTAGGGGGAATAAAAATGAAGTCATTGATAGTTGATAAGCACCATTTCTAGCTTATTGGCTCAAAATTATATTACTGCAATAACTTGAGCAAGTCATCAAATCTCTCTGAGACTCTGTTGCATCATCTGTGAAATGAAGATACTAATGCAACCTATCTGATGGGGTTGTGCTAAGAAATAAATGATTCATATAAAGTTCTTACATGGTACCTGACACAATTATCATTATGTAGCTCAATACCTGTTGGCATTCATTATCGTTATTCATTACAAATTTAAAATTAATATTTTAATTAATTAAAAGCCCAACTCCAATGTTGCCTCATCTGTGAGGTAGTACTTGCTCTTGAGGATTTTTATCATTATGAGAGAAGCAGTCACTTCTGTTCTTTTGTTGGGATTGTTTGCTTCTATGTCTTTTCCATGGGGCTGTTCATTCTTCGAGTTCAAGGTTTGAGTTTCACCTGTTTGCTCCTCTTTTGCAACTCACCTCCCAGTCTAAATCTGCGCACCTAACATTTAATAGAGGCTCCCACAGAAATAAGACACATTCAGGGAAGCATTTCCTTCCAAGTGACAGAGTCAAACAGCATTAACTTTAAAAAAAGTAATTTACGGATTTTGCTGTTATTATAGCATTTTATTTCATGGGCAAGTTGCCTAATCCCCCTTAATCTCAATTTCATTTTCTTGAAAACTAGGGATTGTGATGGCACTCAAATCCTAAAATTATTGCAACCATTAAATTAACTAACATATGCAAAGTGCTTAGAACAGTGCTTGGCACATGATGAATAATAAGTGCTAGCTATTGCTTTTATTATTGTAATTATTATTTTCAAGGAAATTATGGTTGCCCATGAGGAAGATAATGACAAAAATGAGCCAGAAACGAGAAGGAAGAAAACCAAAGAGAAAGAAGCAAAAGGGTAGTGCAAAGATAGAAACAAAAAGATGTGTCTGGATCCAGGCTCCTTCAATTCCCACGGACAAATAAATCGCAAGGGTGTCTCAGGGAGGTGCTCTGACCTTCTGGAACTCCTCGAGAAGAGAGATTCACATAAAAACTTTGCTGCTTTTGGCTTGTTTCATTCTTCTCTGCTCTTAAAAATGGTTATGTGGGGAACTATTAAATGTCACTGTCTTATTTAAACTCCCATGTGCAATCTATTTTTGTGTTTGAAGAACAACACACTGTTTATATGCCCCACGTGCCTATGAAATGAAAACAGATGGTGCCACCTAAAGAATTGAAGGCAAAATATGTAGGAAGTTGATGTACTTTCAGAACACACTCACATATACTGGATGATTAAAATTTACTTTAAAAATGAAGGAAGGTGAGAAGAATCTTGTTAGAAGAGATTGAGTAGCAACTTAACTGTCTTATAATTTTTAGAAGCTTGGTACCAGTTAACTTCATTTTCACTCAATAAAAATTAAGAAAGATGTGAAAATAAGGAATTATTGGGGAACTATTTAACATATCAACTGTGAAAGTCAATATCCTACATTAACATCACAATGCCAAATTTGCCTTATAAATTGACAAAGATTCTACTACTCCTCAAGGTTAAATGGTTTAAATTTATCAAATCAAACATGCAAAAACAGATTGTGAAGTGGTTTGTCTTTATTTGTTTTTAGAGCAACAGGGTCTCTCTCTGTGGCCCAGGCTGGAGTGCAGTGGTATGATCCTGGGCTCAAGCCATCTTCCTGTCTCACACCTGGCTAATTTTCTTTTCTTTTCTTTTCCTTTCTTTTCTTTTTGAGATGGGGTCTTTTTATGTTGCCCAAACTGGTCTCAAACTCCTGGCTTCAAGCAATCCTCCTGCTGCAGCCTTCAAAAGTGCTGGGATTACAGGTATGAGCCACTGCACTTGGCCCCAATTGTGAAGTTTTAGATACATGTATGTCCCAAATGTGTCTTTCTTCATTACCTGTTTTGCATCAGCCACAGCTAATGTTGGGTAATTTCTGATTATAGACTACTAGTTTTTGTGGATTCAAATAAGAATTTCCCATAAGAACTGATTTGTCGGTTTGGCTTACAGTTATTCGTGGTATTCTATGGCTGGTGTCTGGGAAAATAGGTCAAATATTGTCTCTTCAGGTCAGTGATGTTGGAGTAGAATTATCTGGGCATGCCTGGCATTCCACTGGTTCTTCTCTAGGAACAGCCAGACAGAGAGAAGCAAAGGGCTAAGACAGAGTGGCAAGAGAGACACAGAAAAAGACAAGTCATTGGGAGAAGCAGAGACAGATAAAGAAGAAGAGAGCAATAGAGTGACGATAAGTGTAGAGAACTAGGGAGGGGAGAGACTGTCTAACTTACTGACGGCTTCGCCTCCCAGAGGGCATGGCTTGCCTTTGTTTCTGTGAGGTCTCCATATCATAACACTTATTTTTTAGTTGGGCTACTTTGAATGGATTAGTGTCCCTTTCAAGGAAAGCATTGATTAGAATACTTATAAATGCTTTCCTATTTGTTGCTTTAGGGAAATTAATTGCCCAGGTCTTAAAAATATTAATTACTTAAGAAAATAATTATGTGGAACTTATATATAAACACACAGGCAAACACACACAAGAATACATACACATACATACTACACACACATATACACACATATATAATTTTAAAATGCACATAGAAATTAAATGAAATATTGTTACATATATATATATACACACACACACACACATACATGTGTATACACACACACATACCTGAACACACACACAGGTGTATGTATATTTTCCCCTCTGAGAAGTAGAAAATATTACTGTGAGGCTCTCGGGCCTCAATCTCACACCATGGTAACCATCTGTTTGCAAGCTGAAAATCTTCTGTCCTTCAACAAACACTAACTGCCTCTAGCTTAACTGTCTTTAACTCTATCTAACCCTAGCTGTCTTATTCCAGTAGCTCTCTGTCTCCTAAAAGCCTGTAATATATAGACATGTGGCCCTAAGGATTTAGTGTGACTGAAAAGGATTGTATACGGGCACATAAATATTTATTATTCTCCTTAATGGTTTTGAAAACATGAAGATAGTTCTGCTAACTCTCAGGTTTTTTTGACAATAGCAATAAATACCTGTGCTCAGAGTACCAGTATTCATAATTTATCAATAGGTCAACTGTCAATCTGCTATTGGCCCAGAAACCACTGGGGCAAGATAATAAGTCCATTAATAAACATAAATATTATTCTACTAGTTGACCTCGTGGAATTTCTAGGTCCAAGAAGCAAAATGAATTAGTTCATTCACTTATTCACTACATAAATATTCACCAAACCTCTTACATGTGTCAGGGCAGGGTACTTTGTTTAGCATAAGATAAAAAGAGAGAGAATCAGAAATGAATAAGCTAGAGAAAGTTCCAAATTAGAGACTGTGGTGTTCTGTCTCCAAAAATAAAAGATTAATTCTATTGCAGGTAAGCAGAAAAGCTTATGACACCAAAAGCAAGGCATAAGGAATGTTCATGTACAATTCAACATACATTCTTTGTCATCTATTCTGTGCCCATTAATCATAATGGTCTTGTGAAAAATATTTTGTAAATCCTTATTTTTGCAAAGCATGTAACAAAGTTCTATATTCCATTCTTGTTATAAAGATGGAGAAATATAGGTGGGGTATTTTAAATTGACTCATACTTTTAGAGTGAATTATTCAACAAATATTTGTTTTCCCTATACTATATATTTCCTGTTGTGAAACTATCTACATGAAAAAGACTCACTCTTGCCCGTTGGTGAGTTTATAACCTATCATAGAAGGGAGACAACTATGAACAGAACACAAAGCAACAAGTATTAAGTGGCATAAAAGATGTGTGGACAAATGACTTTGGAAGTTCAGAGGGTGGATAAATTGTTCTGGATGGTCAAGGAACACTAGGCATTTCTTATTTGAATTATCTATTATAGGAGGGGGAGAATTTGAAGAGAGAGAGATATGAGTAAAAGATATTCCAGTCAAGGGGACTATATGGAGAAATCCTGTAAGGAACAGAGAACTGTTCAATTTGCCTACAGACCAGCCATATAGTTGTGGTGATCTTGAACATCAGAAATTTGAACTTGATACTGTAAGTCATGGGAATCGGTAAGGATGTTGGATTGGGGAAAGACACCTAGTTCTTATTGATGCACTGGTATTAGCTTGGAAAAGAGTCTGCACTGATCATTACCTTTGTCATTTCTTGAATGAAGATGTAAGAAGCATGGTGCCAGAAGAGGAAACTGAGGCTGGGGGAGATAACAACCCATGTCAGGTCACAAGAGCAGTTGACAGTATAATAGTTTGAACTAGGATGACTTGAACTCATGACTTGTTAGCGATCTTTACACTGCTATATCTGATCTTTATTAATTTATTATGAAGCTAAGTCAGAAAACGTAGTTTCTCTATTTTACTGATGAGAATGTTGAGGAGGTCAAGCCACGTGTTCCGGCTCACGCAAGTAAGCAGGACAGATGGGAACACAATTGCAATCATGAGTCTTCAGAACACCTTATGTTCACATTCCCCCATAGTGCCGCAGACCCTCCTTTGTGAACTGGATAATCATATACCTGCAGCCTCTTTCCCTTATTGATACCACCTTCAAAAATTGAAGAAGTGTCAAAACTGGGGAAGAAGAACACAGGTAACACAAAAGTGTTTTTTGTTTCTGTCCCTAACCTGACCTTTATTTAAAAAAACAATGGAAACTTACAGTTGTTCTGCAGGAGTTTGTCCAGGGAATCACGCCACTGCAGGGCCTCGTCCAGCGAGGGTCTACATCAATTACAAGGAGAGAAAAGGGGTATGGCATAAGTAGGCATTGAAGCATATGTACCAGCAATAACTACTTCCTGTTTCTCTTAGATGGAAATGACATGACTGCTGGTCTATCCTCAGGATAAGGAAGTTTGAGTTATTTTCTCTCTAACAATTGGGTTTGATGAGCTGGGTTTGCTTTCATACATCTTTATTGCATATCTTCATCTTTTTTGAACATTTTGGTTAGGTCTTTCCCTTTTTAAAAGTAGAGTTTGTTTGACATTAAGTTGTGTCTTGATATTCTTTTTTTAAAAATATATATTCTCTCTCTCTCTCTTTTTTTTTTTTTTTTGTTTTCTTTCTATTTTGATTCATTCCTATTTTCTCCTTCTGGTTTTCCTGAATTGATATTCTTATATATCCCATGAAAGTTGTTCCAATTGTGGTCTTTTTTCCAAATATAACTTCATGAAACCTAGTTGTCACATTACAGAGATTGAACTCCTGTTTTCTGCCTCACCAATACTGCATGTTAACCACCTAACTGAATCAGCAGCAGGCATTGGGGTTCCACATCCACATCCCAAAGCCGTCTAATTAAGGCTAGTGGAAGATACGAGTGTATAATACTTTCCTTACGTTGGGACTGTGATCATAGCAAATTTACCTGTTAAAAAACGTAGGTGCATTTTTCCTACCCACTTAGAACAGGATCAGACTTTTTTAAAAAAGATTTACTCTGTCTAATTAAAAAAAAAAAAAAAAAGAGTGGTTAATATATCCTGAATTGGAATGTTACACACAAATCCTCAAGATGCTGACTCAAAAGGAGAAGGTTATAGCCAACATATAATTTCTCCTTAGGCTGTTTCTATTTTAACATTTATGTATGCAGAAACCCTGCAGCTATTTCATCTCAACCACCAATTTTTCTCTCACAGCAGGATGTGTCAAGTGGAGCTGGTATTGTCTGGGAAAAATGGCTGACTGCACACTCTTTGGCTCACCCGGCTCGAACTCTTGCATTATGATGTGAATTCTTCATTGTCAAATCAAAACAGACTGACAAAGCATTTACTAGAATAGTAAGGCCAATTCAGGTGTTTTTCCTAAACTGGAATTTCCTTAGTTCTTAATTTGTTTATCAACTGGCCAGGCAATCAAAAAAAATTCCTGCTTCTAGTTTTTATACAATGATATTTTGGGGCGGGTTAATTATTCAGATTAGTAGCTTTGGTTGATATGACAGTTGCTTGTTCTACTTTTCATTTTGCTGTCCCAGGTGCAGAATCAGCCTCACTTTATTTATGTAAGGAGTCCAAGACGGCAGTAGGTTTGGGCTAAAGTATTATGAATAATCCCTTTACTTCTCTATTCCTCATTGCAGAACATGCATAGGTTTTGAGTCCTGATTATATGATTTTTCATAAAATTTTATGTGTTCACTCTTTGCAAGTTAAACTTGCCAAATTGAGGGTAACAAACTTTGTGAAATAATCTTGGGTGGTTTCTGTTTTCCTGGCTAGAAACACAGGCATCGTAGATGGAAAATATACTAATGCCTCAGAAATTTATTTCTGACACATGAGCTACCCATCCCTCTTCCCATTTCCTCTGGCTAGTATAAAGGATCACACAAAGAAAAGAAAATGTCAGGAACAGGGGAATTATAAGTATGTCTCTATAGCATTCTTGTTCATTTGATTTCTAACCAGAAAAGGACCTGTCTACTAGAGGTCAATACCTCATCTTGGCTCTTTTATATTACTGCAGGTGGAGAACTGTTTTATGTGCATATTATTTCATACCTACATGTTTAGCACAAGGTCTTACACATCTTACATTCTTCACTATAGTAGGTTCAATGTTTTGCACATAATAGACACTCACCAAGTCCCTATTCATTGTTCACAGAAGCGGCAGGACATTAAATTATTAGACAAAAGAAAGTAGCTCAGAGCAAGAGGAAGACTGGTTTACTCACAGGATCTCCTGATTTTATAAATATTCTCATTAAATGAAATCACTTTCCCACCCCACTTTTCCTCTGGTTAGTATAGAGGAGCAAAGGAAGAAGAAATGACATGAGCAGGTGCACCAAACTTAAGCATGTTATCCTATCTGATTTGTCCCAAATGGTCTTGTTGGAACCAGGCTAATGGTCAATAACAGCAGCACATCACAGCCAAGATTAAATTCCTGAAAAGGAAATGCGCAGAGCCTGCTTAGGGGTGAAATTGGTTCAAATTGATTTAAGGGCACAGTCAAGTAGGACACATCCCCCACAGCATGAAGCCCAATGTTTTGATTACCAGCCTAGGAGTTAACAGAGGTTCATCCTGTCCTTATTCTCAGAATTTGTGAGTCCTCATTAGGTCTGACTTCATTGGAAACAAGATAGATGCAGATCTAAATGGCCAATAAATGTCCTGGTTTGCAAGGTCATAGCTGACCACAGAGGATGGGTATGGAGTTTCTGTGTGTTGGAGTGTGGGGGAGAGAGAGGAAGCTATTTCAAATGAAACTCAAAATAAACATTTATAGAGATGATTAACCACATGTTTTATAATGCCTAGTGTAAATGCCACCTGGCCCAGGAAGTGGCCATCTCTGCTGGAAGCACTGTCTCTCTTTTTGCTCTACTCTTACTGCTTTTACTCACTGAATCTCTCACATGGCAATGAAAGGGTATAGGTTGTCATACACAGGGAACTTTTCCCATTCCACCCTATCCCATGGTGTATCAATCCACTTTGCAATAAATGTGTGTCAGATTAATAAGTAAATGAAAGACGGTTTTGTCCTGAGTTAGCCTGGTTTATGAAAGCCACAAATAACACCAAACTCAGATTTTAATGACCAGTCCCAAGAACCATTATTACTGCTATTGGCAATGCTGGCACTTACTAGCTATAACCTCAAGTGCCTGTGGTGGGTTTTTTGTTTGTTTTTGGTTTATGTTTTGTTTTGATTTTTAATCTGTGCAGTGCCTGGCACATACTTAAATGTCTTAAAAATATTCTTACACATTGATGCTCTTAACAAGGAAAAGAAAATTCAAGTTTTTTACTGTGAATTAGATGTTCCCTCTCCCTTCCTGCCTGACAGTGCAGTCTGTTCATGACCAGGTTCAAGTTTATGAGCATTTATTGAGCCCTTACCTGATAACCAGTGGTGACCTGGGCACCATGGTTGGGCATACAGACTTAAGAACAAGTAAAACATGTCATTTTTTGACATCCATATGCAGGCCTGAAATTGTGCATAGGTCCTTAGTCTTCACAACCAGGCTCACTCTAACCAGGTGAGCGTATGCAGGACAGCTTTCTGTAACTGTTTTCCACTAGCACAGGCTAGGTACTGTTTATGTGTGGAGATCATTCTTTAGTATAAAATGATCACTACAGCAATAAACCAGAAAAAGGGGTTAAAAATTGCTGACATAGGCAGGGGAAAGGGAGACATTTATAATATAAAATAAACTACATGAATATCTATATCAGCTCCTAACATTTTACAGTTGATGATATTGTAAGCCATGATAGCAGTTATCACAAACTAAACCTATGTGGTTGATTAATGTTGTCTATTGTTTCTTGGGAGGACCTACAGCAGAGCCTTAAGGAATGCTCACATCCAGAGGGTGAGCAACAGTGGGAGCACTTAGAGAAAGAGAAGGCAGGAGGGGAATGCAGGACTAGAAGTCAAGGAAGAGAGTTTTAAGAGTAGGTCAACTGGGCCGGGTGCGGTGGCTCACGCCTGTAATCCCAGCACTTTGGGAGGCTGAGGCGGGTGGATCACCTGAGGTCAGGAGTTCGAGACCGGCCTGACCAACATGGAGAAATCCATCTCTGCTAAAAAATACAAAATTAGCCGGGTGTGGTGGCGCATGTCTGTAATCCCAGCTACTCGGAAGGCTGAGGCAGGAGAATCGCTTGAACCCGGGAGGCAGAGGTTGCAGTGAGCGGAGATCATGCCATTGCACTCCAGCCTGGGTGAAATAGCGAACTCCATCTCAAAAAAAAAAAAAAAAAAAGAGTAGGTCAACTGGTGAGCCATCAAATGCTGCAGACAAGTCACAGATGGGGCCTTAGTTCGGGTGAGGTAGTAAGGTTGAAGCTGGATAATAAGGAGATACAGAAAAGACCGAAAGCCATGAGTACAGACTTCTCTTTCTACAGTTAGCCAATAAAAGTAAGAGGAAGGTAGAAAAGCAGAAAGAGAGAAAGGTGGGGAGAGAATTTTTCGGCATGGGACATGGGTACCTGTTTGTTCCTAGGGGAAGAGGGTCCACAGAGCAAAAGGGCAACTAAAACTGCAAAAAGGGGAACAGAGCTGTCTTTAGAGGGTAGGAATATAAGCACTTATTTCTGTTTTTCTCAATGGTCCATTTTTTTTTTAAAAAAAATGAGAACTCAAAACTACATGTTAAAAAATAGAAAATGCTTTTTAAAAAATGGATTATAGGCCGGGCGCGGTGGCTCAAGCCTGTAATCCCAGTACTTTGGGAGGCCGAGACGGGTGGATCACGAGGTCAGGAGATCGCGACTATCCTGGCTAACAAGGTGAAACCTCGTCTCTACTAAAAAAAAATACAAAAAAACTAGCCGGGCGAGGTGGCGGGCGCCTGTAGTCCCAGCTACTCGGGAGGCTGAGGCTGGAGAATGGCGTAAACCCGGGAGGTGGAGCTTGCAGTGAGCTGAGATCCGGCCACTGCACTTCAGCCTGGGCGACAGAACGAGACTCCGTCTCAAAAAAAAAAAAAAAGAAAACGGATTATACTGATGTCAGTAGCCCAAAGAATATGAGAGGGGTTAAAAATACCTCCAATCAAGAGAAGAATTGTTTTCCCCTCTGAAAGAAGAACGTGAGTTAAAAATACAGAGAAATTTTAAAGTAAGAGAAGAGATAGAGAGATGGAGCTTATGCAGAACACAGTATTTCCTGTCAGATAAATGGCATAGAAAGTTGCCAAACATGAGGAGGTGGGATGGGGTTTACGGATTCAGAAAAGAGTGGGAAACTTTTTTACTGGTCACTGTTGAAAATGCAATAGACACAGAATTATTCTCTAGGGAGATGAAGGAATTTTCCAAAACAATTTAGGCTTCTGGAGGAAGAAAGAGGATGGAAGACGAGAGAAGTAAATAATCCAATAAATGGTCAGCCCCAGGATTTCTTCCAAAACAGCTTCTCTCTGGATCCATTTTAACCCCAACAGTTTAAGGGTCTATGTGAATGTTAAAGAAGAGATTTAAAGCAGGAAATGTAGAACTCTATTTTCTTAAAGTTAATTCCAACAGATCAATAAATTGTCACATTGTTTACTTCAAAATAGATGTTTTGATCTGTTGCTGCTATGAAATGTGGTTCTTATTCTCCACTACGGCTTGGTGCCTGCTGCTCCACACTGAATTACCTTCTCCTTTTCAAATGCAGAAAACTCAATTATGCCTCATTTCCTGTTTAGAATCACTTTGAAGTAATAAAAAAATGGAAAAAGATTTAAAAAAGAAAAAGAATAACTCATCTCTTTATCTCCCAATCAATCCAGCTATATTAAGTTGAGGTCATTTGGACAAAGGACAGGCTGGCCAATTTACACAAATATTCCATTTAAAAAGAGAAATGGAGGTTAAAGGGACTAATATATTTTTACCACATTTCTGTGATATCCTCAAAGCTCTAAGATAGCAGAGTGAAGGAATTTGAATGCTTTGGCCTTTTCTTCTTCCCATTTTCCTTTCTTGATTTTCCTGGGTATCTCTGTTTTAATGGGAAGATGGAGTGTATCTGTCTAGGTAGCGACAGCCTCTGCAGCTAGCAGGGATGATAAGGAACAATGGGAATGCTGGGAGTCATGTTCCTGAGTTAAAACAGGGCCAATGCACACCGTAAGACCTGGATTCACTGCCATAACATCATGACTCTTTAGAAGTAATAGTTCCCTAGGATGCCTGAATTGACAGGAGGATTACGTAGGGAGAGGAGAATGGGGATGAGGGAGGACTGCAGAAATTCAATCAAGAATATGAATTTATGAATTGGGAAAAATACCTGGTGTACATTAAATAGAAATAGCTAGTCAAGTGTTCATTCTTCACTTAAGTAACAGACTTTGTTCCTCTGTTGGACCTTGAGGGGCACTATCTTGGAGAAGAAACGATAAGGCTGAAATTGTCTGCCTTGTCCTTAGTATCTTCCTGAGGGAAATGTTCTCACATCCTCCTGCTGAGGAAGCAGCTTTAGATAGTTCATCAGCACGTAAGCATCCAGGGCTCATAATTAACTGGATCAGGAGTGGTTACCAAGGCAGTAAATGAGCAGGTATTTTTACCACACTGCAGTAGTGGCTGGTATCATTTTATAAATATGGTCTGTCTGTTTTATAAGTATGTCTGTCTCTCAAAAATAAGGCAGAGTCTTATCTTTTATTTTTTAAGTATTCTGCCTTTATTCAATAAGATGCTCCAGACATGAGACAGTTAAGAAAAAAAAAAAAGAGCTTCTTTGCAAACCAATCCTCTGAGGGCTCTTAAGATCCTTAATGAGTAATTGAAGGAGGTAATTCTACAGATGAGGAATGGTGCTAAACACTTGAAAAATAGCCATCCTCTGGAGGAAATGAGTGGAATCCATATTCATGACTCACTTATGGGTCTTGGCTGGTTTCTCCGGCTTCTCATTGTAGGGAATGACAATGTCACCAACTGAGTCTGGCTTCTGGAGAAGAATTCCCAACTTGATCTTAATCTCCTTGGCCCTGAAAGAAGAGACACAAGGGGAAATGAGGACACCACATGTGCATACAGATTTTAAAAAAAGATTTCTTCCTGTGTCAGAGAAACAAAAATGAACAAAATCCCATTTCACTTGTATTTTCTTGTGGCAGAAAGAATACTAATGCAGAAATTAGAATACATAAGTTCTAATAAATAGCATTTACCAAGCTCTTAGTATGTCCTTCATTAATTTGCACTACATTTTAATCCTCATTATTGCTTTATATGTGTTCTCTCATTTTATGTCTGCAGATACTATAGTATTATTTCCATTTCGCAGATGAGGTCACCGAATGAAAGGAGTTTAAATAACTTAAGATAACCAGCCAGTATTTGGTGGAGACAGATGTGAGCCCAAGCTGTCTGATGCTAGAGCTCCCAGGTAGAACTCCTCATGCATTGCCTGCTAATCTTCTGAGGGCTCTGGTCCTCATTATTATTAGATATATGACATTTGGAAAAAATGATCACGTTTTACTGCCAGACTTCAGTTCCCTCATCTGTAAAATAATGAAGTTATCCATCATTGTAGATGGTTTTTGAGCCATTTCCAGCTATAAGATTAAACAATTCTACTTGATTATTTATTTCTCTATAAAATTTTTGTTTTCAACTCCTTATCCATTGTTCCCTATGGCTGTCTATCTTATGTGCAGTGAGCCTTGATAAATGAGTACTAATTGCCAAACGACAAACTACAGCAGAATTTACTACTTCTTTGTATCTTCAGTATTTTAGTGAGTAGATATGGTCAGAATTCTGGGTACTCCTCCATCACAGGATGCAACTATTTTCATGCTCAGTTTCAAAACTAACCTAATCTATCCATCACTTTATCATAATTCTAAACTAGAAAAGCACCAGGCAAATCTTAAATATTAATCCATAGGACAAGCTGTTGAATATTGGGAGACCCAAAAAGCTACCCTTTCCCGGTCACCTTAGCACTTGCTTACCCATGCTTTTAAGAGATGGTTCATCATATTGCATTATGGTCATTGACTTACATTTCTATTTCTCAACTTGGATATGAGAACTTTTTGATGGTAGGAATTTAGTCTTAAATACCTTTTAACCCCTGTGCCTAGCACAATGCTTGGCAACATAGTTAACATTTAAAAATATTTGCCAAAGTGAACTAAAAACATCTGGATTTTGTTCCTTACAAATCTGCTAACATTTACCTCTCAGTCAATGCTAATCATAACCAAAGTCTTAAAAAGATGTGGTGAAGTTCACATGGTGGCCAAATAGGATTTCACTACTGTATACATACTTTCCTCATTTGTTCACAGGGATTGTTCACTTCCTGATTTACTCATCGGTCATGTTTACTGTGTCCGGCAGTATGCAGTAAATATACAAACACCATTAGGTTTGCTTCTTGCTTTCAAGGTACTTTTAGCCTGGAGAGGTCTTAGATGTGGAAACAGTCACAAATATGTGCTTAAAGACAGACTGTCCAGAAAGCAGCAGGGCTCTGGCGGAGGAGCACAAGTGTCCACAAGGGCAAATCAGGGGGAACTTCTCAGAGGAGGCAAAGGAGGCAAAAGAGGAGGCAGTGATGAGGCAATTTAAGTAAATGCCTAAGATTCGCAGTTATGGATATTAGGAAGAAAAATGTAAGGAGACCTACTGTAGTAACTTATAAAAACCCCACAAATACCTAATTGTCATAACATATTTTCCTTTAGGCTAGTAAATATGGTTTTGAAAACTATGTTTTAGGAGTAGTCATCTCTATAGTGTCATTTCCTTTTCATTTCATTCTGCTTTCATTCTTTCCCTAAGACCCTCTCACTGACTAAAGCCAACTCAGGTCCCACAGTACCTCAGATCAAGCTCAGCATAACATCAGGGTAAAAACGGGGACTGTTCTGCTGAGGGAGCTTATATAATATTGTGAATTAGATTAAGTGTCGCTTTAATTCCAGGCGTCGCAAATTACTTAAATTATCTAATGTTTAGTTCTTTTGCCTAGAAATTGGGACTGATAAAATAGCATACCCTAAGACTTTTTGAGATGATTAAATATACGAATGCATATGAGTCACTTAGCACAGCATTTGGCATAGAACACGGCTTCTTCAAAGTTAGTTCTAACTATACAATCATTTTTCCAACCCACCACCCATGTTCCCTAGCTTCGAACATTACATTGAAACATACAAAAACTTTCCTGCGAGTTACTAAGGAGTTACTACACCCACAACCTTCTATATTCTACCTCTGGTACAAGAATTGCCAATTTTATATTTATCTGAAAAATGAAGAAAACATTAAGTGGGGAGGAGAAATGCATGCAATGTTTTTGGCTGCCCTCTGCTGGCTAACGTGCAGTATTACAGTCAGAGATGAAAGGTGCACTAGGACACAGTATCCCACGGAGTCCATGAAAAACTTCAGCCATAATCCATGTCCTCCTGGCTCCATAGGTCCCTCCCTTCCTGTACATCTGTGGAATGCATGCTGCAACTCTTTTCAGTTTCAACCTTGACCCAATAGTCCACTCACCAATATTTAGATGACAATGATGTAATGAAAGTCTCATGTTTAGGTTTCTGTTCGGTTGGTCCTTTTGGTTTTAACTTTATCCCCCCTCTCAACTTTAGCTCCTTTTTTTTCTATCTCTTGCTCCGTTTGAACTTTTTGCTTTTGTAAAAGGCAGAAACATATTTGTGTTTGATTTCCTGATGCAAGAATAATAGTTGGAGATTAAGGGATAATTAGAACAAATAAATTGAATGTATGTAAAAGAATTATTAGTTACTTAATTCATTGATTCCTTACTGATTTACTCACTGGTCATGTTTACTGTGTCGGGCAGTATGCAGTAAATATACAAACACCATTAAGTTTGTTCCTTGCTTTCAAGGTGCTTTTAACCTGGAGAGGTCTTACATGTGGAAACAATCACAAACAGGTGCTTAAAGACAGACTGTCCAGAAAGCAGCAGAGCTCTGGTGGAGGAGCACTAGTGTCCACAAGGGCAAATCAAGGGGGACTTCTCAGAGGAGGCAAAGGTGGAACTAGAGAATGAGTAGCAGTCAGTCAGTTGGGCTAGAAAAGAATGAGCTTTCCAGACAGAAGGGTGGGTGCGTGTTATTTGAAGGGATGTAAAAGTAGTCTGTACTGCAAAAGGGTGAAACGTGAGACAGCAGAAAGCCAATTAAATGAACTTACTCTGTCTCCCTTCTAGATAGAGGGATGGATGTTGGAGGGACCTCTATACAGTACCTAGCTTGCAGCAAAGTTGGTATGAAAACAAACAGGAGATAAAACTATAGAAAGGTGCCTTTCAAAGACTCTGTATGTAAAGAAGTGGCATCCTATCATATGAACTCAGTGTATCTCACATTTTCTTTTACTATTTCAAGATGCACCTTCTGTGAAAACACCATTTATAAATGGTAGTTACATGCTCAAGACATGCCACAAAATCCTTTTAAAACCAGGATGAATCAGAGCCCTACTACTATTTTATCTATATCACTGCTTAAATAGAGTCTTTTTGTGGAATGACCTAGAAATCAACTATCATTTACAACATTGCCTAGAGAAAATCATATTCCATATCCTCAGAGCAGACAAACATACAAAGAGTAACATCAGGTTACTCTTTTCCTCATATTTGCCCTGGAGATGTAAGGGAGAAAAGATATTCAGTGCTTTGGAAAACACTTCTTTCTATGGCTTCAATTTCTGGCTTGGTATAGGCTCAAGTACAGAGCATTACAAAGTTAAGAGTATTTAAGTTGTGAAGTCCATTAAATTTAATTAAGAGTTCGTTATTCAGGGAATGAATAGTATTATTGCATTTCTGCTCATACGACAGTAAATTTTAAAGGCCGAGGAGTTGACAAATGCTGAAGTTCAAACCACTTTAAACATTGCACTCTTTTCACAAGACTAAGTAATGTTAGATTTGTTTCTCTCCTCAAGAATTCCTGGAATATTATTTCATTCCCCCTTTCCCTTTCCTCCCTACCATAGCCTCACAAACATATGAAAATGAAACAAACCAAATGAAAAATTCAAACAAAACAATAGCGCCAGCCTACCAAACTATTTTCCCTTTATAGATAAACTTGAATGTATCTGACATTAACTTAACATCAAAAACAACACTATCCACAGAAGATGATTTTCTAACTTGTTTACAGTTTCATGCTCGGTCTCAGGCTCTATTTGACTGCACCCTAGACATTTTTTCCTGGCCACATTACGTTAATGCTAGTTAACAAGAAGCTATTTTTATCTCCTCTCGTCTCTCCTCCTCCTGTTATTCTTTTGTTTTACAAAGAAAAACTTGTTTTGAAATAAAATCAATTGAAAATGCTTGAGTAAAAGTTTAATTAAAGGCTCAGAGGAAGATAATTCTTTGTCTAGATGACTCACACTAGTGATTTCAAACTGAAAATGATTTGAAAAATTCTGGGGCTGTGCAATTTTAAATCTGCTCCTTGTGTGGGTATGCTGCCTGACTGGGAAGTCAAAATTCAAAAGGCCACGGACCACCTCAGTCCTTCCTGCTAGTGCGTGAATTTAGTGGGTTATCACCTTAAGATGCGTAAGTGTGGAAAACTGGCACAAGCAATCACTAAAAACAGAAACATAGTTAAATTTTGAGAAATATATTCCACCAGAATGTGTGAAGAACCAATTATATATAAAGTCTTATACTAGGTGTTTCAAGGGTTACCGAGTTGTTTCTCACTTCAGAGCCACTTGGAACAACTGAATATAAAACACATACATGTAAACTGTATAGCAGATATTTTTCCAATCATTGATGAAGGTAGGTGGAGTATAAAAACAAAAGAACATAGGCCGGGCACAGTTGCTCATGCCTGTAATCCCAGCACTTTGGGAGGCTGAGGAGGTTGGATCATGAGGTCAGGCATTCAAGACCAGCCTGGTCAAGATAGTGAAACCCCATCTCTATTGAAAATACAAAAAAAATTAGCCAAGCGTGGTGGCAGGTGCCTGTAATCCCAGCTACTCGGGAAGCTGAGGCAGATAATTGCTTGAACCCAGGAGGTGGAGGTTGCAGTAAGCCAAGATCATGCCGCTGCACTCCAGCCTGGACAACTGAGTGAGACTCCGTCTCTAAACGAATAAATAAAAGAACATAGACTCTAACCTCAAGGAGCCCTAACTTCCCAATGTGCAATGGGAGACGTTATATACCTAAAAACTGCTCCTAATATATTCTCAGAGCCGTCTGAATTTTTCATTCATGGCATTTTTCAATTTGCATTTATATCTCCATATGTATATGTATATGCGAATATTGTCTATTGTTTCCATTAAAGTGTCAGGTCCCCAAGAACAGAGTGAACATCTGTTTAGTTCACAATTACAGCTTCAGCACTTAGCACAGGGCCTGGCATTTAACAGCATTCAATAAAGATTTACCATGTAAACTGATGAATGAGCAAATGAATGAATGAACTGAATTGCTAGGTTATAGTAAAGCTGCATTTTGGGGTGGAGTAGGTGAAATATTGGAGTGCAGCTTAGAATGAGTCACTGAGGACTAATATGTCTCTAATTTGCTAACTGGACAGAGGTAACACCATTAAATGACTATAAGCACTATAAAGTAAGTGAATTCAATTCTGTCCTTGAAAGAGATAGAGAATGGTCAAGTGAGGCATTTAGTTCCTCATATTATATAGGACATATGCTGATGAGAAGAGGCAGGGAGGATAATTGCAATCACTAGCAATCTGAAAAGAATCAATTATGAGACCATAATTTTCCAGGATTTAAAAGAAACAGAAGTAGCCCTGGGGCATAGGCTATTCCTGTGGTTGAAAGACTTTTGGCAATCACAAACAGGTTTCGCTGTAGACGCCAGACATATGTCAGGAAGGAGAAGGAAGAAGAGATGGAGGAAAGTTGAGAAGCATAAGGCAAGATTTTTACAACACATTTCCAGAAGAGGTGTCCTAACATGGGATAATCCCGTTTAAATTCAGTGCAATTTAAATCCGTGTCTCAGATGCCCCCTGCTGGCTGTGGGAAGGCGTGAGCATTAGCAAAGAACTAAGCAGAGAGCAGATCGGTTCCAGGCTGCTTCCTTCTGAAGAAACACCACGAAGCTTCTTTCCACGGACTAAAAAGAACATGTCTGGAACAGATACCCAGGAAAGATAAACATAAGCTTCTAAAACACTCACTAGTCGTCAATGTCTACAGCCGAGAGTAAGGCATTTGCCGAATTGGAGACCAGAGTAGAGGAGCTCCTCTGAGTTCCGAGCAGCTGAGAACTAATCTCAGAGGCAGAACCTAGCAGAAACTGACAGACGGAAAGGGGCCCAGAGGGTCCCTGCGCGGGCCCGTCAAGGGGGATGCATTTTGTTGAAAGCTTGAAAAGCCTTCTCCCTGGCTGCTCATTTAAAACTTTAGATCAATGGAGTTTGCTCCTCGTAGGTGGTTCCGAGACAGGGTAATGGATGATCTTGAAAACCCTTAGGGGAAGTATAAGAATATGATAGTGGAAAGTCAGCTCAGTTCTGGGACTGAAATCCTCAACTTGCCAGGATCCTCAGCATGGCCCCTAAAATCAAGATGGACTCTTAACTGCAGGGAAAGGCAGTGCCGGGTAATTGTGGTGGAAAGAATC
This sequence comes from Piliocolobus tephrosceles, assembly GCF_002776525.5. Taxonomy (NCBI): domain Eukaryota; kingdom Metazoa; phylum Chordata; class Mammalia; order Primates; family Cercopithecidae; genus Piliocolobus; species Piliocolobus tephrosceles. The sequence goes on from NC_045434.1 coordinate 20,133,141, forward strand.
TATCGTTTTGGCATCTACCATCTACCCTTTTTCTGAATTAACCTACTTCAATTTGAACTACAGAAAATTCACTCATTGTTCGTGCTTTAACAGAATATGAAAGAGAAGTTTAGTAATGCAGTGTGATATCATGTTAAAACATATTTATTTTCTTACTTGATTTATATAATTAATATATGATACATGATGGAAAATGACTCTATGGTTAGTTAATATGAAATACTCCTCAGGTGCTCCAAATGATAAAAAGGTGAAGAAAATGCTAACGAATATACAGTAGTAGTAGTAGTAATTTGTTATGATACGACTTCAGAAATGACAGCTCTGTTTCTAAACACAAGTGAATCATTCCCTAGCAGTGTTTTAGGCTTTTGCTCATATTAGTAATTACATAATAAGCCCCTTCAAACTATAAGATGGCTGAAAAGATGAAACTGACAATGTCATTTGTGTCAAATATATTCACAGAAAAAACGTTTATCTATTATACCCTTTCAACTCTTGATATGTTGGAACATTTCCCTTCAGCAGATTGTCTTAATAACAACTCTTTTCATTTTTGTGTTCAAGCTGTTACCTCAACTGCCCCAGGTTAACTCATTGTCAGTAAGGGACCATCACAAGTAACCTGCAGTAACAGACTAGGAAGTCTCCCAGGGTTCTTGTTTAAATAAGCTGACTTAATTTCTTAGGACCATGGTGGACACAGAAAAGCCTGTGCAGGCCGGGTGCGGTGGCGCACGCCTGTAATCCCAGCACTTTGGGAGAGCAAGGCAGGTGGATCACCTGAGGTCGGGAGTTCGAGACCAGCCTGACCAATATGGTGAAACTCTGTCTCTACTAAAAATACAAAATTAGCCATGCATGGTGGTGCATGCCTGCAATCCCAGCTACTCAGGACTCTGAGGCAGGAGAATCCCTTCAACCCAGGAGGCAGAGGTTGCAGTGAGCTAAGATCATGGCATTGCACGCCAGTCTGGGCAAGAAGAGCGAAACTCCATCTAAAAAAAAAAAAAGAAAGAAAAGAAAAGTAAAAGAAAACCCTGCACAGCCTCTCCTTTTGTTCATTTATTTATTCAACAAATTTAAAGTATGTTTACTGAACGTCTACCACATGCTGTACACTATAATATGTTTTGATATTTTCAATGAAATAAAAAAAGTTAAGGTCCTCTCATTGAGTTTATGTTTAAATTGGGCAAGACAGATACAAAACAAGAAATGAGAAACAATGAAATAAGACATTTTAGCTGGTTGTAATCACTACAGTATGACATTATGTACGTCATAGTTAATTCAGTTACTTGCCCAAATCAAGCATTCACATCTCAATGGTGGTCAGCAAGTTCTTTAGAAAGACCATGCTCCAAAGATGGCTGCTGTAGCTGCCTCAGCTATCCCTATCGAGATCGACATCAGAAGCTTTGCCAAGTAGCAGAACGCATGCTAGAAGTGAGTGTTTACATGTAGGCTTCTTCATTAGATAATGGGCTCTCTCCAGTCACAATAATAATATTCAAGTCATTTGGACTGGTGACACTATTGTGGAAACTCCCACCTATTCCATAGAAAGGTTTTTAAAATGTAATTTGCTCTTAACCCTTAGAGATGGCACCTGTGGCTTGATTCCCACATAGTCCTCTATCCAGACATTGATGCTAAGATTTCTTGTTGCCTGATACCAACTAAAGGGTATTAGAATCCTGGCTTAGAATATTATTGTATCTGAGCAAACCTTTCATACAAGGTGTAGTCAGGGCAGAAAAAACTAGGACTTTATTGAGATTATAGAATAAGTCATACAAACATTTTACATGAGCTTATTAATAAGTATTTGTCCAAAAAGTATGGCACAGTTGGATTTCGTTATACGTAGGGTGGTCTTGCTTTCATAAACCTGGCCCTACTTGTTGGGCATCCTCTTGCTCAGTCACCTGGAGGAGAAACAGACTTTATCTCCCCAGATCCCTGATACATCCAAGTGTGGAGGACCACATGAGGTCACCAGACTTTCATTTAATCATACAATTCCTGAATCCAGGTGCAAGGACTCCACCCATGATCACGCAGTCACCCCTCTCCATGGCAAACAGGCAGAAAACAAGTGATCTGTAGCAACCCCTAAAGATAATAATAATAGCTTAAATACATATTAATGTATCGGGTGTTAATTCATGTGTTTCTCCACATGTAATTTTTCCTTTTTAAAGACTGTAGTCAGGCATTTCGTGCTTTCTTGCCTCTGAGGGAGTTGTGTGGTGACGTCAAAAGCAAAGGATAATTGACAAGAGTATCCCATTTTGGTATTTGTTTTCCAGAACCCCCAAATCACTGAGATACGCCAGCTTGTTTCCAGAGAGAAGGACTGACAGACTACTGTATTTGATGAGTGGTAAAGAAAGAAACAGAAAGCCTGAGTGTGGTGACTCACGCCTGTAATCCCAGCACTTTAGGAGGCCGAGGCAGGTGAATCACCTGAGGTCAGGAATTCAAGACCAGCCTGGACAACATGGTGAAACCCCACGTCTCTTCTAAAAATACAAAAAAACAAAAACAAAAACAAAAAAAAAGCCAGGCGTGATGGTACGTGCCTGTAAGCTCAGCTACTGGGGAAGCTGAGGCACAGGAATAGCTTGAACTCAGGAGGCAGAGGTTGCAGTGAACTGAGAAGGTGCCACTGCACTTGGGCCTAGAAAACAAAAGGGAGACTCTTGTCTCAAAAAAAATTTAAAAAACCTAAAAATTTAAAAATAAATAAATAAATAAAAGAAGTAGAAAAATAGGGAAAAGAGAGAGAATCCCTGAGAAAATGTCAGAGGACAGGGATTTAGGGTTCAGTAATTAATCAAATCCTCATCTTCTCTAGCCACATACACCTTTTCAGGAGTCCAGGGAGGTGGTAGGAACACAGAAGGGGATAACTATGTGGTACCCCTGATGAGACTTGATCCTAAGCACCAGGGTTCCTACCCTTAGCCAAGATGATACCTAAACCCACACAAGGGGCTCTAGCTTCAAGAGATTATGAAGCTTCAAACAAGAAACTGATGAATAATGATGCATTTATAAATTTTCAAAACCCAGCCATCTATAAATGTGAAAGGCCCCTACCCCAACACACATACACACACACACACGAAGATTGCTTAAACTTAAACAGGAAGTGTTCAGGAGAATTTACCATAACATGGTGATGAAACCATGGAAATTGTGAACAATAAATGTGGTGAAATTTCCATTACAGAAGAAAAGTCATCAAGAAAAGACTAGCAACCAGTTGTTTTGGATAACTAAGTCATATGACCACCTGGATCTGTCCAAGCAATATCATAAGATACTTTCCAGATCCCCATTCCATTACTACAGTCACAAGTGACATGTTGAATTGTGTTAAATCTTCCCCACACTTGGCAGAGAAAGTGTCCAACTCCCAACCACGGCAAAAATCCTGCCTCAGATTATATAACTGGAAGTTTGTAAAGCAAATACAATACATGTTAAAAAGACTGCTCCTAGAGAGGAAGTCAAGTGAAATATTGAACTCTTAGAAAATCCATTTAATACCAAAACTAAACTCTGTTTTTTTTTTTTTTTTTTTTTTTTGTTTGAGACGGAGTCTCGCTCTGTCGCCCGGGCTGGAGTGCAGTGGCCGGATCTCAGCTCACTGCAAGCTCCGCCTCCTGGGTTCACGCCATTCTCCTGCCTCAGCCTCCTGAGTAACTGGGACTACAGGCGCCCGCCACCTCGCCCGGCTAGTTTTTTGTATTTTTTAGTAGAGACGGGGTTTCACCGTGTTAGCCAGGATGGTCTCGATCTCCTGACCTCGTGATCCGCCCGTCTCGGCCTCCCAAAGTGCTGGGATTACAGGCTTGAGCCACCGTGCCCGGCCTAAACTCTGTTTTCTTAAAGCAAGAGACAGAATAACATAGTGGTAAAGGGCATGGATATTGGAGCCAAATTGCTCAGATTCATCTTACTACATGTGTGACTTTTGGCAAGTTTTAAAACCTTACCTTGCCTTAGTTTTCTCATCTGTAAAATGAAGATAATAATGGTATCTATTTCATAAGCCTCTTGTGATTAAGTGAGTTACTATATGTGAAACACTAATATTAGTGCCTAGCACATGTACTATGGTACTCCATAAGGGGCAAGGTTTATTATTATTGTTACTTACAGAAAGTCTTGTGCCAACAAAAGAAAATATCCAGCTTATTAACAGAAAAAAAATGAGAGCTGTCAACATAGAACGTAACATAGAGCATAACAATTGGAAATAGAGAAAAAAACCACAACAGTACAACAGCAAAAGATTTGCCCTTGACTAAATCCTATTACCAACTCAGTCAGTACTTTTCTGGGTGATCTTGAATATGTTATTTGAGCTCTCTTGTTTTCTGTCAAAAAAGAAAAGGAAGAGAAAGGGAGGAAGGAATCAGTTTAGTGAGAAAACCTCTAATAGCTCCTCCAGCTATAAAAAATTAAGATTTCAAGAGTATCACATTTAATGTATTTACTATATAAATGAGAACAATCAAGGACCTGAGGTGTTCAATGCCTTGTGAATGGCACCATGTATTCCTTTTTACTCATCCCTTCTTCCCAATATCCCATTTTATGTAACTATAATATTCTCCTTACTCTCACAATTTATAAACTCTCCAATCTACATTAGACTGTCTTCTTTATTGTCAATAGCTAATCTCTCACAAATGTTTTTCTGTCTTCCCAGAAAATCCTTTTATTTTTATTTTTTGAGACAGGGTCTCACTCTGTCGCCCAGGCTGGAGTGCAGTGGCATGATCTTGGCTCACTGCAGCCTCCACCTCCTGGGCTCAACCAATTCTTCCAATTTTTGTATGAATATTTTTTGTAGAGATGGTATTTTGCCATGTTTCCCAGTCTGGTCTCAAACACCTGAGCTCAGATGATCCACCCACCTCTGCCTCCTAAAGTGCTGGGATTACAGGCGTGAACCACTGCACCCAGCCAAGGAAATCCTGTTAAATGTGTCCTTGCTTCTTCATACCTACATTTACCACCTTTCTGGAGGTCTGAATTACTGTAACATCCCACCTGCCCATTTCCCTCTTCCTACTGCAGTGCCTTCAGCACTCCCTATCAGACCAGCCTTGCAGAGACAATTTCCTCCTCACCTATAATGGTTCTCTGTATTAACCACAGTAGTTCTCAAACTTCAGTGTGCACCCAAATCACTTGGAGGACTGGTTAAAACACAGACACCGGGCTTCACCCCAAAGTTTCCTTTTTCTCACCTTTTTTGGGTATACAAATTTTTTCTCACCTTTTTTGGGTATACAAATTTTTTTTTTGAGACGGAGTCTAGCTCTGTCGCCCAGGCTGGAGTGCAGTGGCCGGATCTCAGCTCACTGCAAGCTCCGCCTCCCGGGTTCCCGCCATTCTCCTGCCTCAGCCTCCCGGGTAGCTGGGACTACAGGCGCCGCCACGTCGCCTGGATAGTTTTTTGTAGTTTTTAGTAGAGACGGGGTTTCCCCGTGTTAGCCAGGATGGTCTCGATCTCCTGACCTCGTGATTCGCCCGTCTCAGCCTCCCAAAGTGCTGGGATTACAGGCTTGAGCCACCGCGCCCGGCCCTAAATGTATGAGTTTTAACACGTGGATTATTGCTACAGTTAGGATACAGAACAGTTCTGTTACCCCCAGAAATTCCCTCATGCTGCCCCTTTGTAACAAAGCCCTTACCCTGTCCTTATCCCTAGCAACCACTGATCTGTTCTCCGTCCTTACAGTTTTGTTTTTTCTCATATACATAAGATCATATGGTATGCAACCTTTGCCTCTGGCTTTTCTTCATTCAGGAGGTCTGAGGTGGGGCTGGAGGATTCACACCTCTGGTTCAGGACCACACTTTGAGAACCGCTGATCTACCATATCTACTTCAAACATCACTTTCTTCCTTCTAACATCCTCAATTGCTAACCTTATTTCCCATTATTCTACACAACCACGTGTACACCTACTCCTGTTGGCCTCCTCAGTATCTCCCAAGCACACCATCTTTTTCTCCCTCCACCTCTATGCCAGTTTAATACTCCAGGACCAGAACAAGTCTCACTCTTTTCTTGAAACCTCTGTAACGACTCCATCCCAGACTGCTTTATCGCTTTTCTACTATAAAATCACAAAACACAGGCAAATTTAAGGGACCTCAGATAGCTTTTAATTTGCACCTCTCCATTTTGAAAGTGGAAAAACCGAGATTTACAGAAATTAAAAGATGTTTCCAAGTTCTCATGGCCAATAAGTTACAGAGCAAAGAACAGAATGCATTTCTTCTTCTAAAGTTATGGATAGCACGTTTTCATGGAATGACTCTAGCTTGTTGTAATGTATACCTAAGAGTCCCATATGTATGTACTCCCAGTGAGATAGCAAGCTCCATGTGGATGGGCGCCATGTCTTGCTTCCTTGGTCTCCCCAAAGCATCTTAAAAATAACTAAGTATCGCAAAGTTGCTTTAACTCTCAGGATGACATAGATGATAAGACCACAGGTCCACACTGCTTGGGTTTATATTCCAGCTCTTACTTACCAGCAGAGTGACACTGGGCAAATAAATTAAATTCCAACCCTTCATTTTTCTATGTAAAAATGGTGATAATAGAATTTCTAACTCATAGATATGCTGTGATGCTAAATTATGCATTAAGAGGTTTAACATGGAACTTGGTGTATAGTATTACAAATACTCAATAAATGTCACCGATTTTTATTATTGTCACTATCATATTTCTCCTATCCCTATCATCGTATCTCATATATATGTGTTGATTAATATATGTTAATTGCATGGATGAATGGATAGGCTAACCTAGGACAGGATGGGATAGGATAGGCTCAACAAAGATCTATTTGGCTAACATTCAAGGTAAACTCCTTTCAGAAGATCTCCACCTCATTCATAATGCAACCAATTCTGATAGCAAAGAGAAGATACACTGCTGGCCTCTTCATTGGGAACTCCTGTGGAGTGACAAAGAAAGCCAGTGTGGAGACCTCCACTGCTGCCTAGTTCAGCTCAATTACATTGTAATATTACCCCCTGGTGCTGTAATTTTACTTTAGTTTTAAAAAGAGTGTTGTTTTTCCCAAGCACTGGCCATTCCCTACTCAAGGATTCCCGTGGAAATTGAGATATTTCCCATGCTTTTCTGGGCTGTCTCTGACATGCTCATCCCTCAGAGTAGGCTACTGGGGGTAAGGAAGGAGACAGTGGAGGGACAAGACCAATAGGACAGAACCAGTTTATTTCCCTTTGACCTTAAATTCCCCCATCTTATTCCAAATGTTGTTGGCAGGATGGCTGGACTTCTGGCAATTCATTTTGGAAGCCAGATAATGAATAGTGGGAAAATTGTCCTCAAGTCAAGGAAGACAGGCATTTATGGTTTATTTTGGGTTCCGAAGGTGGAAGGGTCAGAAGGGATTCCCACGAGAGCTCCTCTGAACACTGCAGTCATTCAAAGCCTTGGAGTGTCTCCATGTCCTTCTGCTTTGAATTATACAGAGGGGCTTTATAGACTGAAAGTTTCTTATTGTACATGGCTCTATTTTTAACTTATTTTATATATCATGAAAATGTAAATGAAAGTGGTAGTAAAAGGTACTGGAGAAGGAGGGACGGAAAGAAGAGAAAGGTAAAATTAATTGAGGTCTTAATAAACATTAACATGTATTACATCACTTAATAAAACTACATTTCCCAGAACTTTAATGTGTCCTCTCACAGTACATTTACATAAAAGATACAAATTCATTACTGCAAACAACAATACTTAGTCAGCATTTATCTTTGCCAGCTTTTTAAAAGAGTTTGCTGAGGAAAATAATAACATAACAATGAGGAAAAAGAGAACTGTTTCTGAAACATAGAATTAGATTTCAAACCATTTCTTCTTTCTCTTCCCAAAATTTAACAGCCACTTATTATCCCCAAGATTTCTGTTTTCAGGAACAATCTGTTTACTGATTTATGCATTCAATTCATTTCTGTATTCATTTACTTGTCTGATTTTAACAGAGCAACCACCAAATTTGTCAGGCACTGTACTAGATGCTATGGGGTTGTTTCACAAAATTAATAAGCAATTATTCCTGACCTCAAATTGCTTTCATTTTACAAAGGAGACATGTATAGATGCTTTTATTGAGATGCAGCTGTGATATGGTAGAGCCCTTGGTTTTGAATTAACACATCTGAAGTTAAGCTCAGAGTTATGGAGTATATTTTCTGTCCTTGGGCCAGACATTTAACTTATTCGCTGGTAAAATAATAATGTTGATAATATCTACCTTGGAAGACTATGCTAAGAATTAAATTACATAATATCAAATACACAGACAAGTTGACTCTGAAGAAAATTGAGTAAAAGTGATATAAACTACAAGAATAATTGAAAAGTTATTTAAGAGTTTATAGAATGAAGGGATAGTTTCTCTCTGAGGGAGATCTTGCTGGGACCTTGCATGCCAGAGAAGGAAATGGTATTGGTTTGGATCCCAAAGCAGGCACCCTCTTCCTGTCTTTCTCCCATCTCTCCAGCGATTCCTTCCAATGTTTAATATGGAAGTTCACATTTCCCTAATAAGTTTTCTAAAAATTTCAAGTAAGTTTTCAGGGTCCATGCAAATCACATTCTTGGAAACTTCTCCTCAGCATTCTTAGAATATTCCTTCCTTTTCATCCCGATAAGCCATGCAGTCTGCCCCGTTGTTCTTGCACATTGAGGACTAAAGAATAGAAACTCCCCTAAATTGTGTGGTTACTGGAACAGGAGTCACTAAGTTAGAGATCTGGGCTTAATGGAGCAACAAAGTCTAGGAACCAAGCAAAAGGTCACCCTGTTGCCACAAGACAACAGGGTGTCTTTGGGTTGAGTACACTTTTCTAGACTGTAGATATGAACCATTTTAAACAGATAGAAATGTAATTTTATGTACTTCAAATGCAAGTCACAGGTGACAGGAGACCATGAGTTACAAAACATTCCACCAAGGGGGAAAAAAAGAGACCTGAGAACTTGGAGAAGCCACAGAGAGTGCTAGGAACCTTTACTGACCACCCCATCCCTCCAAAAAAATAGGGGAAGAACAATGTCTGTTAAATGAAAAAGTATCTAGGTCACAGAAGAAGGGTTAGCAAGGCATAGAAACAGAAATAAAAGGAGAAAGGGGAACAAGTCAGATGGTCAAAGTTACATCCCCACATCCCCCTCCGTGGTGGCAGAAGGGACTTCTCAAAAGTGATAAAGTTAAGGATCTTGAAGTGGGAATTTATCCTGGATTATCTAAGTTGTCCCAATGTAATTACAAGAATCCTTGTAAGAAGAAGGCAGCAGGGTCAAGTCTGAAGGCAATGTGACAATGAAAGCAGAAAGAAAGATTTAAAAATGCTATACTGCTGGCTGTAACATGAGTCAAGGAATGCAAGTGGCTTCTAGATGTTAGAAAAGGCAAATAAAACAATTTTCCCCAGAACCTCCAGGATGAATGCAGCCCTAGGGATCCATTTTCGATTTCTGACTTTCAGAACTGTATGAGAATGAATTCATGTTGCTTTAAGTGACTAAGCTTGTGACAACTGTTATAGCAGCAAATATGAAACTAGTACACCTCACTTAGCTTTTGTTTTTTAAACTTAGTCAACTATAGAAAATAGACTTAAAACCAGTCAGACTGTTCTCTGATCTTCATTCTACCATTCTCTTTTTAGTTAATAGATAATCCTAATTCTTTTAACCTCTTTTGAATTATCTGTTTCTCAGCCTTATCTAATCTTCCTCTCCTGAACCAGCTATTTGTTCCAATATTGCTCCTTCTCTCCTAAACCCAAAAGCTCAAACCAGACAAGACAGTGTCCTATAGTCTTTATACACACACACACACACACACACACACACACACACACACATACACACACACACGCAGAGGGGTGTGGGTGGGCTTCATTTTTATGGCCATGTTACCTATGAATTATTCCCTGGAGTCTTGCATATTGGAGTTATAGCTGTTTTTGAAATCAAATTAATAACTAACAACTATTAAATTATCCAGGAAGATCAGGGCTTTTGACTTGAAATCATCTAAAAATTCCTACAAGACAAGGCGAGAGTTCAGAAGAATGAACCCATCACCTGCTACAAATAGCTTCCCTTTCACATAATCATATTCCATCAAGCGTTCAGTTATCCTCTCAACCCCCCAGGCTCAACTTGGTTATCTGTGATCCTCCCTTCTCTCCTTCCTCCTGTCATCCAGTTGTCTCATTTACTTTCTAATGTTCCTTGCAAGGGGCCCTTTCATGGGAGTCCCATTCTTATACCTCTGTAGGGAACTGAAGATAACTCCTGATGCTTTCCAGTCCCCTGTTCTAGATCCATTCTGAGGTTGGGCTGCAAGGCTGTCACAACCTGAAGATAACTAAGAAAAAGCAAACATTAAAAGAAACCACACATTTCTCAGTTAACTGCATGGTTCACTCAACACATGCAATGCATAAACTTATTTAGTGCTCACAATAATCCTGTGAGGGAGGTATTACTGTGACCTCATAGAGAACTTAGATGATTTGCTCAAATTCACCAAGTAAATGATAGAGGTATAATTCAACCTGGTCTCATGTCAGCATATGGGCTTTTAATTATTATCATGCAATATCACCTCTCTCGTGTTGCTCAGGTATTCTAACTGGCAGTTATATGCATCTGGCAAATAGAAATAGAGAAAAAAAAAGTCTTTTTTTTTTTTTTTTTTTTTCTGAGACAGAGTCTCGCTCTGTCACCCAGGCTGGAGTGCAGTGGCGTGCAACCTCTACCTCCAGGTTCAAGCAATTCCCCTGCCTCAGCCTCCTGAGTAGCTGGGATTACAGGTGCCTACCACCACACCTGGCTGATTTTTGTATTTTTAGTAGAGGTGGGGTTTCACCATGTTGGTCAGGCTGGTCTCGGACTTCTTGCCTCGTGATCTGCCCACCTCGGCCTCCCAAAGTGCTGGGATTACAGGTTTGAGCCACCATGCCCAGCCCCATTTCTTTTTAAAGATTGCAGTGTAGTAACCAAAACTTTGTGAAAGATGTGCTAACGAAAGAATAAATATCTTAAAAGCAAAGACAGACAAAATTATGAATATATGACCAAAATTCCTAAATAAAAGTTTATCTGATAAAATAAAATGAAGATTAAATGTAAATCTAGAGGCCTTGCATAAGCTCAAACTCCAACTATGTGACCTTGGACAAGTCCCCAAAACAGTTTGGACTTGTTTTCTCATCTAGACAAGAAGGAATTGGGCCGGGCGTGGTGGCTCCCGCCTGTAATCCCAGCACTTTGGGAGGCCGAGGTGGGCAGATCACGAGGTCAGGAGATCGAGACCATCCTGGCTAACAGGGTGAAACCCTGTTTCTGCTAAAAATGCAAAAAAAAATTAGGCGGGCATGGTGGCGGGCACCTGTAGTCCCAGCTACTCGGGAGGCTGAGGCAGGAGAATGGCATGAACCCAGGAGGCGGAGCTTGCAGTGAGACAAGATTGCGCCACTGGACTCCAGCCTGGGCGACAGAGGGAGACTCCATCTCAGGAAAAAAAAAAAGAAGGAATTGGTCTGTTACCCTGAATCAATTCTCAGTCTGTGATTCTAAACTGGTCATATTAGAGAAAGGGGAAAAAATTCACATCCCATATAAGGAGCAGAATCTATCAATTCCATTCAATAGACTTTTATTACATGCCTCTGTGTGATCAAAATTGTGCTAGGCACTCATTCCTAGTCTGTCACAATTGTCAACTGTCTTTGGTATTCTTTTCTTTTTCATGCTCTTGAGCCAGAATCCATTTAATAAAATCTTTTCCATAAGCAGCTAATGGCAGTTACGTATCCCTTTCCCTCAGCTGCACTCCAGCCATCTGCACTCACATTTCAGCTTAATTACAAACATCAGGGCCCCATCTGGACCAGGAAGAGAGATAAAAACTGAGCTATACTTAGTGGATCCAGAAGATAACAGATTAGACGGAAATTTTTAAAAATAAAATAAAAGTTATTTTAACTCTCAGATTAGCATTTGAGAAAACCTTATTTGCATTTTTCTCAATCTTGCCAGCTAAATGAGAATGGCTGTGGCCCCCTAGTCACCTATAGTATGTGTGGTGTTATGATATACATTGTTTTTTGTCCAAGGTTCCTGGTTCATAATTCCCATAGCCCTTGTTACAGTCTTTTGTGATAATGGGTGTGTTAGGCCTTAGGAAATAGAATCTCTTTTCAGCCTTCCTTTCACCTACCACAGGCAGGACCCTAATCTTCTCCCACCTTTGTGACTGTGGGTCTTAAGACACTCCCCTGAGAGGTCCCGCCTCATACCCTGGCATAAGAAACACTTCTTATAAAAACCCAAGAGAAGTGGGTTCAGGGAGCTTCCGGATAGCTGGACCCCTGGAGGTTCCCAGAGGGTGGCGCACCAGGAAGGGCATGGGAACTCCGCGCCCCCTCCCCCATGCCTCACCCTAGTGTCTCTTCCTCTGTATCCTTTCCAACATCCTTTATAATAAACCAGTAAACGTTAAGTGTTTCCCTGAGTTCTGTGAGCCACTCCAGCAAATTAATCGAACCCAAAGAGGGGTCCTGAGAACCTTAACTTGAAGTCAGTTTGTCAGAAGTTCCAGAGGTGTGAACTTACCACTGGTAGGGGGAGCGGTCTTGTGGGACAGAGCCCTCAACCTGGGATTTGACGCTATCTATGCATAGATAGTGCTGGAATTGAACTGGAGGACACTCAGCTGGTGTCCAGTGCTTGATGTGTGGGAGTTTTTCCAGAAGTCGCAGAAGTCTTCTTGATGATTGTTGTGGTGGTGTGAGAGCAGACGGAAAACACAGCTTGAGGAGAGTTTTTCCGACATAGTATGAAACTGCAGTTGCACTGCACTCAGTTGCTAAAAGCCAGAGTTATCAATGGAGTTTAGAAATGGTGGTAGATCTGACTCCTGGGGAGCTGGTTCATTGGATATGTAAGGAAATACAAACTAAGAAGAGGTATGCTAATCATACAATCCCCTGGTCATTGTTATCTTTCATAACTAAATTCAAAGTGCTGGGTTAGACCTCAGTGTTGGACCAAGTTCAGGTATGAGTTTGTCTGGGCTTTAGCCACTATCCTGAAAGGCACCCACAAAAGGAAAAATTATGCAGAACAACAGAACTACCTGTGAGCCCTCTGGTAACCCAAAAGATAGTCAACAGGGAGAGGGCACAACCCAGGAACTACTGAAACCAGGGCATATAGTGTGAAGGAGTTCCTTCATTTTGTAGATTAGTATCATCAGCTTCCTGAAGAACCTTTACTAAAATGGATTTGGGGTGGATTCTGGACCCACAGCTCATGATGAGATAATCACAGATGGTAAAACAGGATCCAGAGACACAGGAGGTTATTCCTGAGGGAAGAGGCAACCTGGTGAACTAGAGAAAAGCTACTGTGGCTGGGCGTGGTGGCTCACACCTGTAATCTCAGCACTTTGGGAGGTAGATCATGAGGTCAAGAGATCAAGACCATCCTGGCCAATGAGGTGAAACCCTGTCTCTATTAAAAATTCAAAAATTAGCTGGGCATGGTGACACGCACCCGTAGTCTTGGTTAGTTGGGAGGCTGAGGCAGGAGAATCGCTTAAACCCGGGAGGCAGAGGTTGCAGTGAGCTGAGATCACACAATTGCATACCAGCCTGCTAACAGAGCAAGACTCCGTTTCAAAAAAAAAAAAAAAAAGAAAGAGAGAAAAAAGCTACTGTAAAGTTGTAAGGTCTGTCTGTCCCAAGAAAATGAACTGTTCCTTTCCCCACATAAATGCCATCTAGAACAGGCCAGATGAAGCAGCTGTTCTGCTTAGAGTGTGAGCCATGTGGGACTGTCTGGTGATAATCAGGTTATTCACTCACTGAATATGCCTGTGTTCCCAGGACATGGTAAATGCTGTGGGTAAGAAAGCACCATTTGCATGGGCACTCCGTATAATCTTACTGTGGCAAAATTAAACGACAATCTAGGAAGTCTTATTGAATTTGCTATCTTGGCTTCCCCTCATGGGCTGTACATATACTAATAAAAACGATATGAGTAGTTAACAAGAGGATGGCAAAGGGCAGAAGGAAGAGTCAAGGAACTCATCCCAACTCTTCCCAACAAGGTAAAAATGTTTAAAATATTAAGACATTAGGTGATTCAATGGAGCAAAACAAACAGAAAAAGAGATGTAAAATGGGACTCATGCAAGCAGGATAAAATCTTTAGATGGTTATTAAGAAGTGCAACGAATACAGCAAACATTGGTGGGGTTAAAACAAGGGTCTTAATACAACACTGTCAAAGTTCGTGGGAGTCAAAGTGATCTCTGGTGATTAAAGAGCCCTAACCAAGTCCTTCCATCTACCCCAGTTAGGAGAAGTTTAAAAAGCCAGAAGACTAAGATTACAAGGAGAAATATGACCTCCAATTGCTTGGAGCAAAAGTTAGACCACTCAATTGAGATAAAGATTGACAAAGGGGTCAGGGTCTCCAGGCTCGACCCCCTCGTAGGAACACAAAGCCTTTTGCTATGAGTGGGTAAATGGTCAGAGAGTGGAGAAGAAAAGTTTCCAGAGCTCCTAGAAACAGGAGTCTCACGTACCGTGGTACCAAAACCCACTGGCAAAATCCTCACTTAGGCTACAATGAAATTGAGAGAACAGAAAAATTTGAGATTTGATAGAATTTGAAATTTGATAGAATTATGAGAATATTTGAATGTGATAGAATTATGAAAGTTGGAATGTTTAAGCAGGCTCTGTGTGAAGTGGTTATATTATGGGGATCAACATTGTATCTGACTGGGGAGTATTTCCCCTACCTAGTATTGTAACACAGAAGACATGTAAATCTGCTCTCCAAACAATGCTAATTGAACATGCTAAATTAGAACCAATAAGATTGCTCAAGCCCAAGCAATATAGAGTAGAGGCTGAATGCACAGAGACTTTGTTTGAAAGCCCTATACAGAGCATAGACTGAGGCTTATAGCAAAAGCCTGTGAGTACCTCCCCACGACAACTACGAGGACTTTGGACTACAGAATTTCCATTTGAGGGTCAATTATTAGCTTGCTATTGGACATTAATTGAAACTGCCTCTATAACTGAAGGATGAAAAATAATCTTGAAACCTGAAATACCCATGGTGTCTTGGTGATATCAGAGAAACACTCTAATGGGGATGGCAATGCCTGGAAAAGTTCCATAGTAAAATGAACAGGATCTTACATAGGATCATACTACCTGGAGAATGCAAGGAGAAGATACCAGCAGGGAGCCCCTTTTACCATAGGACTGACTGTGGAACTGTGTGAGGAGCTGCCAAACTCTATCATCATTTAGACAATACCCTATAAACAGTGCTCGACTGACTAACAGAGTTACTTGGTTTGTGGACAGTAGTTCCAAGGTGTATGGACAGCATCTTGTTGGAAGACTGTCACTCCTATCAAAGAAGATAAAAACAGGTGAGCCCAGTGAGCTGAATTGCATGTTGTTTTCCTAGCAATGATGGAATAATTTAACAATGATTAAAGCCTCTGTGTTTCAGTTTTTACTGACTCATGGGCAGTGGCCAATTGCCTGGCCATATGGTTAGTGGAAGCCTAGCCCATTAAAGGGATGCCCACATGGGGCACAGCTCTATGGAAACTACTATGGGAATTCAATGGGTTCATTAAAGTAGGACATGCTGATGGCCATCAGAAGTCCCTTTCAGGTTTGAAAGGTGATTGGATCAATACACATATATATCCCTGTGTGCTCTACTGTGGTGGCCACCTGAGTCCATGAAATGAGTGGATATGGGAGTACTACAGCAAGGCAGAGATGGACTAAAATGGACATACTCTTCTTGCACACTCTGAAAAACAAAATGCCAGTAAGAACTGTCCAGTTTGTCAGCAAAAGAGACAGAGACTTCCGATGGCTGTGGCAGATTCGCTGGTGCTAAGGGCATGGACATAGCTGGCAAGTGAGACTGATGCCAGTAGCCTTGGAGGGCTACAAATGGGTCTTGGCAGGAATAGCCACTGACCGTAGAGGGCGTTTTGCTTGTGAAGTGTCAGATGCAAATGCTCAAAATGCTATAAAAAAATAAAAGAAGATAGTGCAGCAATTTGGGTAGCCAGCCATCATTTATTCAGACCAAGGAACACACTGTATACCCTGTAATGTCCAACAATGAGCAGATAGATATCCTCCTCAGAGTACCAGTTTAATGGAGAAGTGAAACAAGTAACTGAAACATTGGTTGTCTAAAATGGGAGCAGTGAAGGTGTGAAGGGCTGGCTTACTGCCTTCATGAGTGCGTTTCTTATTATGCCATAGTCTAACCCCTGGTCTCTGGCCATAAACTCCTGGCACAAAATTGCAAAAACTCTTCTAATTTCCTGACTGATAAAGGTGCTAGGAGCATCTTTTGTTCTAATACTTGGTTTTTGACCTTGGTTCTTTACACAGAGCTCCTAAATCCCTTGGAAATTCCTGGGTAAGAGGACTGTGTTTTGCTCTAATGAAGCAACTCTTGGTGGCCTCCCGGATAAGGATTGGTCACTAGAAAAAACAAACCATGATTAGAAGCTTGGAGCTTTCAACAAAGCTTCCTCTGGGGAGAAAAGAAGGGCTGGAGATTGAGTTAATAATCAATTATACTAAGTAATGAAGCCCCCATAAAAATCTCTAAAATGCAGGGTTCAGAGAGCTTCTGGGTTGGTGAACAAGAATGCATCAAGGGGCTGGGAGGGTGCTGTACCCGAAGAAGTCACAGAGGCTCTGTGCCCCTTCCCATATACCTTGCTCTACCTACCTCCTCATCTGGTTGTTCAACTGTATCCTTTGCAACTGTATCTTTTGCAATAGCCTTTACGATAAATCAGTAAAAGTTAAATTGTTTTCCTGTGTCTTATGAGACATTATATAAATTATTGAAGCTAAAGAAGGGATTACAGGAAACTCCAATTTATAACTGAACTTGCAACTGGCATCTGAAGTAAGGGGCAGTCTTGTGGGGCTGAGCCCTTAACCTGTGGGATATGACGTTAACTCCAAGTAGATAGTGTCAGAGTTGAATTGAATTGTAGAACACACAGTTGGTACCTACAAAAAGTTGGAGAATTTCTTGGTGGGGAAAATCCACACATTGGGTGTCAGAAGTGAAGTGTTGCGTGAGGAGAGAAAAAAGTTTGTTTTTCCCACTTAGTGTAAAATCCAAACTATGAAGACAGAAAATACCTATTTGCCTAAGGTGGAAAAACTTCCCATCAATCTACATTCATCTTTGTGAAAGAAAAAATGTTTCTTCCTACCAGGCCCAGCTACACTTTCAGTTTGTGTGCACAAATCTCTGATTTCAACAAACAATGCATCTTTTATCCAAGTCATAAACAATATTGAGGGTACATGTGTGTAAGTGTGTGTGCATGCACACACATGTGTGTGTTCAAATGACATCTTGTTTTGCACTTCGGTGATTCAGAAGCAAGATTTAAGACTCTGGAAGCTTGTCATCCAGAAAGCATCAGACCACCAGATCCTCTGGGAAAGTCTTCAGTGTGACCTGCATTGTTGACCTTGTCCCAAGTACACAGGTTATGTGGTCTCACACTCCCATTCACTGGATATCTCTCATAAACTATCACTTAAAATAACTTACCAAAATACAGGAAGCTATTTTTTAATGGAATATCTTGATTCTTTCTAAACTTCCTGAATCCCATAGACAAGTGCCTCATCAAGAAACAGATGTTTGGCACAAGAAAATATCAAGAAGTGGAGGCTTGACCAAAACAGCTCCACACACTTTGCTAATAATAACAAACACTTGCGAAGGAGAGCCCTTCACATTTTTACAAGTACTTTATTTCGTGTTGCTTTTCTTCTTCTGACTCTAATATGATAGTTCCAATGTCTTTCTAGAATGTAGAGTTTTAAGTCTCTAAATGATCTGTCCAGATGGGCTAGGTGCTGTTTTGAGCAGTGCCTGGGGAAACAGGAAGGAAAACATGGAGAATATAGAATAAAAGTCTTAGCCTCACTTACTATTCATGAAACCAACATGATCATCAAGTATCTGCTGTCCAAAGTATTCAAAAGCTGCTTGGCCAATTCCTTTAAACATTGAAATATTTTCTTTTTGAAGGAGAAAAAAAAAATCAGGTTGTTATTTTACTTAGGCATGGCAACTGAATGGAACGCCTTGCAAATAAATACTCTGGACGTTTCAGGAGCTCTACGGTCAGGGTAAATAAGCCTAAAAACACACATGGATTAGCTGTGTTGATAATGCATGCATCCTATAATTAGGCTGACCACACCTACAGATTTTCCAGGAAAGACCCAATTTCTAATGCCTAGTCTGGAGGCAAACTATATGTGCCTAATCTGTTTGGAATTTGCAGTTGCTGAGCATATACACGCCTGACATGGATTTATGCAGTCAGCAGTCTTCATAGCACTTCCAAGAGTTGTCAGTACTCCATGCTCTACCCAGATGGCAGATGAACATTGGTTAATTATGTAAAGGCCTAGAAACCCTGACATACCCTTCTCATCCCATCCTCAAAGATGAAAACTTTTCCACTGTTAAGGCAAACGACAAGTTTACCTCTAAGCAGCATTCAGAAGGGCAGGAGTGGGCCACCCTTTCCCACTGCAGAAAATGTAGTGTTGTATAAATGTAGTCAGTGGTGTCACACCCCCAAAGTCAGATGCATCTGTGTTTACTTTTTTATCTTGCCCTCAATGACCTTACACACTTGAAGAAGAAAAAATGAAGTTAACTGTAAATGAAGTGCAAGCATCATACACTGTTAGATTCAGATTCTAATTCATCCTGAAATTGCACAAGAAACTTTTTCTTCATAGAATTCACCAAAATAAAACAGAATCACTTTCCACTGCATATTAATATATACTTTTCACAAATTGGGAGTATATTCTGAACTTATCACAAGACTTTTAAAGAAATATGGGGTTCTTAATTGAGTCCATTGAGATTTTTAAAAATTATGGGAAGAAAATTGCACATATTAAATTGCTTGCTTTTTTTTTTTTGAGAGAAGTCTCACTCTTATCCCCCAAGTTTGAGTGCAATGGCTTAATCTCGGCTCATTGCAATCTCCGCCTCCCGGGTTCAAATTATTCTCCTGCCTCTGCCTCACAAGTAGGGGGGATTAAGTCGCCTGCCAACACGCCCGGATAATTTTTGTATATTTTAGTAGAGGCGGGGTTTCACTATATTGGCCAGGCTGCTCTCAAACTCCTGACCTCAGGTGATCCGCCTGCCTCGGCCTCCCAAAGTGCTGAGATTACAGGCATGAGAGACTGTGCCCAGCTGATTGCTTCTTTTAAGCTACATCTGGAAGTTTATCTCCCAGGCCTTCCTAAATGACTTAGATGAGATACGAATTTAGAATAAAAATGGATTATTTTCTCAAAATCCATGGTGTCCCAATTCAGAATAGGTAGGTGTTGGAGCTAGAAGGAGTATAAAAGACCATATAATTGATCACGTCTTATTACAAATGTAATAGTGATACTTGGAGAGGGGAACTGGCACATGACTTATCCTCCACCAGGTAGTAGAAGCCAGATTTACAGCTCAGATGCCTGTATTCCCCATCTAGTACCTTTCTCACATGTTATATAGCCTTTTAGGCTTGTGTCTAAAAAGACTGTGTTTTATGAATAAATTGCAAAGAAAGAATAAACAGGAAGGCTATTGACTAAGAAAGATATAAGATTAAGAAATCTCAATGTGTGAACATTTTGGGGTCATAATACAAAAAATCCAATTGAGAAAAGAGCATTGAAAATATTTTGATTCTTACTGGATATTCAGTGAATTACAGAATTATTGTTAATTTTTAAGTATGATTATGGTTTTTAATGAGTCTCTATTGTTTTGTAAAGAGTTGATATGTTTTGTAAGAAGAAATATATGTTGATAATTAAAAAGACAAAAAACAGGCCAGGCGCCACGGCTCATGCCTGTAATCCCAGCACTTTGGGAGGCCGAGGTGGGTGGATCACGAGGTCAGGATATCCAGACCATCCTGGCTGACACGGTGAAACCTTGTTTCTACTAAAAATACAAAAAAATTAGCTGGGCATGGTGGCGGGCGCCTGTAGTCCCAGCTACTCGGGAGGCTGAGGCAGAAGAATGGCGTGAACCCGGGAGGTGAAGTTTGCAGTGAGCCGAGATGGCGCCACCGCACTCCAGCCTGGGCGACAGAGCAAGACTCCGTTTAAAAATAAAAAAAAGTCAAAAAACAGTAGATGTTGGCACGGATGTGGTAAAAAGGGAACACTTTTACACTGCTGCTGGGAATATAAATTAGTACAACCTCCATGGAAAACAGTATGGGGAGTCCTTAAAGAACTAAAAGTAGAACTACCACTTGATCCAGCAATCCCAATCCAGTGTCCGCCCAAAGGAAAAGGAGTCATTATATGAAGACATATGCACATGCATGTTTACAGCAACACAATTTGTGGTTGCAAAGATATAGAACTAACCTACATGCCCATCAACCAGCGAGTGGATAAAGAAAATGTGCTATACATACACCATGTTGTATATTAGAATGGAATAATGTCTTTTGCAGCAACTTGGGTGGAGCTGGAGGCTATCATTCTAAGTGAAGTAACTCAGGAATGGAAAACCAGATATTGTATGTTCTCACTTATAAGTGGGAGCTAAGCTATGAGGATGCAAAGGAATAAGTGGGAGCTAAGCTATGAGGATGCAAAGGAATAATGAACTGTGGGGAATCAAGGGGCAAGGGTGAAAGGGGATGAGGGATAAAAGACTGCCTATAGGCTACAGTATGCAGTGCTTGGGTGACGGGTGCACTGAAATCTTAGAAATCACCACTAAAGAACTTATTCATGTAACCAAACACCAACTGTACCCCCAAAACTACTGAAACAAAAGTAACAATAATAATTTTAAAAATATATATGTTGAAAAAAATACGAGTAAAGTATTTTTAAAATACTGTACTATTTTATAAATTTATCTTTATTATTTTTAAAAAGATGAGGTTATGATGAGGAAGGATAAAAAGAAGTAAGTTTTATCAAAGGCTTAGGCACATAATTGACTGACCTAATTATGTTTTCTTCACTGCTTACAAAGGGGAAAAGAAAGATAAAAGGAAAATAATTATTTAATAGGGGTCCTTCTACTAAAAACTAGTCACCTTACATATAATATTTCATTTATTTCTTTTAGCACAAGATAAATATCCTCATTCACAAATGAGAAAATGAAGTTCAGAGAGGTTTGGTGACTTCCCAAAGTTCACACAGTAAGGAAGAAATAGAAGTGAAATTATGACCACTGTTCTTTCTACCCCACACATTACAGTTCAAGGGCTGGTCTTGAGGCCAGGGAGAGATTGTGAGCTCACATCCTTCCTTACTCTGCACATGTTCTTTCCTGTTCCTGAATCCTGTAATCTTAAGAGTAACTTTCTCCAATGGTTAGAAACAATCAGGCTTTCACTGTCTTTATCATCTGGGTGACTCAGCCTTCAAAGTAGAGCAGATACAATGTTATCTGAGAACTGATTAGAACTTTAAAGGAGGAAAGAGATAGGAAACTGTTATCTTCTGGCCTCCAGCCATATTCTGGTTCCTGTTACTAATTATTGATCCTGGCTGAATTAATTAAAATTTAGCCCCTTTGCTCTCTGGTCAGCAGTACAGGCAAAAACCATTAACACTGGCTCCGGAGACATAAATAAACTCTCTCCCTAGATATCATCTATCCCAGGCCGGGCGTGGTGGCTCAAGCCTGTAATCCCAGCACTTTGGGAGGCCGAGACGGGTGGATCACGAGGTCAGGAGATCAAGACCATCCTGGCTAACACGGTGAAACCCCGTCTCTACTAAAAAATACAAAAAACTAGCCGGGTGAGGTGGCGGGCGCCTGTAGTCCCAGCTACTCGGGAGGCTGAGGCAGCAGAATGGCGTAAACCTGGGAGGCGGAGCTTGCAGTGAGCTGAGATCCGGCCACTGCACTCCAGCCTGAGCGACAGCGAAACTCCATCTCAAAAAAAAAAAAAAAAAAAAAAAAGAACAAGATATCATCTATCCCGT
>NC_045434.1:20155347-20168091 GCF_002776525.5 Piliocolobus tephrosceles
TTGATATCTGGTGATTCAGCATAACCCAGACTAAATGAAAGAAAGAATAGAAAGGGGCAACTAGCTGGAATACAGAATGTAATTCACTAAAGAAGCTTCCACAGTAACTGCATGAGGAATAGCCCAGGCAGTACAATTTCCTAGAGCTCACCTAAGGGATACTATCATTACAGCTAAAAGAAGACTCACCTCTTTAACAAGGCTTTCCTCATTATAGAAATGCAGACAGTCTCCTTCACTTTTCTTTTTCTCCTACTCCCCACTCCCCTTCTCCCATAGCAGACACCTGTCTGTATCTAGCAACACACACTCTTTTTCCCATTGTGGCCTAAAATGTCACTACTGATACTGTTCTTGGTCTCCCCAATACCCAAGGAAAGCAGAGAAGACACCAAGCTGTCCTGGAAGTGCTCCTGTCTCTATTTGCTGTAAATTCATTCATGTATTCCTTCAACAAAATGTTTATTTGGTGCCTACCATACCAAATACAGTCTATCTTTTTAGTAATTGAATCATTTAGGCAAAGGGGATGACCATCTTTCCCCTGAATAAATCTCTTCCATCCTCAGAGTTGGGAACAGATGAGCACTGGAGACGTTCCCAGAGAACCATATGCAGGGCGTGCTGCCCAGGAGGTTAACTGTGGTTGGAAACTCAGTGGTTTCCCTCCTCGCTGGCCTCTGGGAGATAATACAGGTTGTACATAGACATCATAACATCAGTCAATTTGGCCGCACCCTCCCATCTCTGGGTCTCTGCACATACAGGCTGTCCCCTTGGCCTACATGGCCTTCCTTCTCTCTCCTCTTCCTGTCTAGACCTGGCTAACTACTCTGTCCTCTTAGACTGTGTTCAAGCATCATCCTTGTAACCTTATAAATTCTTCCCTGCCCACCAAAAGCTCTAGGGGCCCTGCCTACTACCCCAACTTCTGTGCTTCTTAGCACTTTATGGATATATTCCTTCATAGTGGATTGCAACACTGAGCATTAATTTTTTCTTATTTATCTCCCTAACTGGGCTTAGTTTCCATGGAAGCAGGGCATGGGTCTTTCATCCATATGTCTAAGGCAAGTATACAGGTTTGAAAGGCAATCTAGAGAAATCATTGATATTGTTTCATCAGTAGGAATCAAAATAAATGGTTTTCTTGGTGATCCCCCTCCAAATTTTATTAAATAGTTCATTCACTTTCTTAACATTCTAAAGTTTCACTGCAATGTTTTCAAGATGTCTCTAGAATATCAGCTACAGTAAGCTTGAAATTCATACTTATTCTCAGCAAGAATGATCCTAAACCCAACCAAAGGCTCTGCTAGGACCTCTCTCAGGCTTCTTTGATGGTCCTCAATTCACTCCAATTGAGCTATCAGTTGTTCAAATTAATTGCCAGTCTTTAATTCACTTGGTGCTTGCCTTTTCTCTACAATTAGCTCAAGGATATGCTCATGCCTTTGGAAAAGGCTGTATTTATTAATCCTGAAAACCCAGAAACCTTGACTCACTCTAGTGCTTTTAAAGGTTGAACAGCCTCAGAAGATTAGTTCATTAGTAGTCCTGCTTATTAACTGCCTTTCTATTCTAAATTGTCCACACTTGACCCACATAAATCAGAGAACATGGGGAAAAATGATTGTTTTGTAAAATAAAAATACATTTTAAAACCAAAATTTTTTAAAACAAAAAATTTAAAATAAATTTAAAAATAATAAATGTTTGAAAACTACCTTCCCCATTTACTTTCTATTGCTTCTGAAATTCCTAGCATTGACACACCCTTGAGATGGCCAAAAGCCCCTGTGTGAACTGTAGATTAAGCACATTATACCCTTAGCAACCTTTTTAGTCTGAAACAGAAAGCAGATCTATGCCAGTCACCCAGAGTAGCAAAGGGCTCGTAGCTCTTTAAAATACAAATAACTGCACTGGTTCCTTTATATGATGATGATATTTAGATTTTTGAGACCTATTGTTCATTAAAATTTTAAGTAGGCCTCACATACTTTTATGTATTCAAAGAGACAAATAATCCAAACTTTTGGGCAATGAATAACCATAAGCACACAGTTTTAAGCCTAACATTCAAAGCTGTAATCATAACATAAAGCAACCAGTTCAATTATTAGTATTTTCAGTTTTTTTAAATAACCTTCTTTTTTCAGAGACGGGGTCTCACTCCGTCACCCAGGCTGGAGTGCAATGGTGGCAATCATAGCTCACTATAGCCTCAGACTCCTGGGCTCAAGCAATTCTCTCACCTCAGCTCCTGAATAGCTGGTACTACAGGTGCTATCCACTGTGCCTGGCTAATATTTGTGGTGGTTTTGTTGTTGTTGTTGTTTGTTTTTTTGTTTTTTTAGAGACAGGGTCTCCCTGTGTTGCCCAGGCTGGCCTTAAACTCCTGGCCTCAAGTGATCCTCCTACCTTGGCCTCCCAAAGTGCTGGGATTACAGGCAGGAGTACTGTGCCTGGCCAATAGTAACACTTTTTGTTTCATAATACATTCATCTTTTCCCAAAGAGGAATATTTACTTTAAAATGCAAACTTGTTTAGAGAAATTCAACAGACTCTGAAAATAAAATAAATTTTCAAAAGAAGCCTAAAATTCAAACTTGAAAATCATGGGCAAAAATAAGATCTTCAATTGATGCGACTCTTTTCTTTTTCATTGACGGTACAAGATTCTCACCCATGTAGTACAGGTTTCAATATGCCGAGGGCAGAAAATGTGTGCTTATGGTTATTCATTGCCCAAATGTTTGGATTATTTGCCTCTTCAAACATATAAAAGTATGTGAGGCCTGCTTAAAATTTCAATAAGCAATAGTCTTAAAAATCTAAATAAATAAGGAATAGTTTATACAAATATATCAAAGTTGACTTTGGCTGAAAGGTTCCCTAAACATGCAGAAAGGAATATTTTTTAGGATTAGATTTCTCCTTACATGTCATGAAAAGGTGAGTCTTTGTTAATTGTTGAAATTTTCTTACCTTATGCGGCAGATTTTAGATATCCTCACCCATTATATATATTCCACCTTTTAATGTTATGGAAAAAAAAAACTTCTCTTTTTGTTGTTAAGAAAAAGTTTATTTTATATTCTTTGCTAATAAAGAGTTGCTGTCAAAAACAATTCCCCTTACAGGAAGCAAATTATTCTCATAATTGCTTTCTTACAAATCAGCATTAGAATCACTGAGCAGATTGCTTCTGCCATGGCCCAGTGGTTTCAGCACAGGCTGGGTCCTTGATTATTTTTTATTATTTGATTCTTCATTCCTCCCAAACTTTATGTTTATTTTACATTAATTAATTAATTGATTTTTAGAGATAGGCTCTTGCTCTGTTACCCAGGTTGGGGTACAGTGGTGCAATATGACTCACTGCAGCCTCAAACTTCTGTCCTCAAGGGATCCTCCTGTCTTAGCCTCCCAAAGTGTGAGGATTATAGGCATGAGCCACCATGCCCCACCTGGTCTCAAACTTTTATAGAAACATAGGAAAATTTTCCTTTAATCACATCTCTTAGTAGTCATTGAGACTAAGCGTACCTCACTTCGTTCACATTACGTTAGAACTGGAAAACATATTAGAGAACAATGAATCCAACTTTTACCTATTAAATTAGCAAATAGAGTCCTGGGAAAATGGAATAACTTGCTCAGGGACACAAATTCAGATAATGACAAAACTGAGTCTGCACCTTACTCCTTAACTAGTACTGTTTCCACTATGATAAATAATGATATGCTATTCAGATTTTTGTAAACTGAATTTCATTTCTAATGCCATATAGAAGTTAGAACTGAACTCTTCAGCAGAGCTTTTCATTTAAAACAGATTTTTCATAATGCGTATTTTTTGCCCTAATTTATTTTATATGAATTTTAAAATATTTTTGTCTAAGCATTGAAGCATATCCATGTTCCTTTTGTGGCTTGGAGAGAAGAAATGCAAAGGCAGGAGGCTGTGTGGGGAAGGAAGGTGGGAGTCAGAGAATAGAGCCATGGAAGGCAGATTTGGAAGCATTTATTCAAGTATCATCTTCCCCTTAGAATAGACAGTGTTAAACCCTTTCCATGGGTACATGCTAACAGCTTCACAGCTCCACAATTCCATTTCTCCAAAACATTCTTCTCAGGCAGCATTGTAATTAGAAATTACAATGACCCTGTTTACAATCAGAACAGATTATGAAATAACATGTAACTGCGCACAATAATTGCAGTATTCTACCACATTCCAATAAATAAAAGACTCAGTGAATCTATGAGGAAAAAAGCTCACTCCTTTACCATTCACCACTCTTTAATATTCTACATGAACATTAGTTATATCCTGGTGCATAAGAATTTACTGTGCAATAAAAGATGAAGTGATCCAATATTAATGTTGCTAGTGAATCAGATACAACATAGTAATAGAAATCACTGAAAGAAATGTACCATCCATACATCTCAGTGAATATTATGCATATTTATGAGAACACATAAAGCAAAATAATGAACATGGCAAGTTTCAACAGAAATTTTATTGATTTCTCACCAAATGCCAAGCAATGTGTCATAGAATCACAAAATGCTTGGCAAACTGATGTTACAATCATTCTAAAGTCAATTGTTTGCCAATTAATAAGGTAAGATTTATTCACTACATAAGAGTACACAATTTCAAACAATAAGTAGGCACAGAAGGCACAGAAAATGCTCCCTATTTCTTAGGCTTTCTATATAGTAAGTAAGAGGAAAGAACAGGCTAATAGCAATAAATAGGATCCACCTTTAAAACCTATCCTCTTCTCCAGGATTGGTACAATGGACAATATTGATCCCCTAGTTACAATCTAACTACTACAACTTAACAGCTACAAGTTTCTTTTATGTAAATTTAAAAACACTAATAACATTCTATGCTTTTACTTAATTATCAATATGTAAGTATGCACAAGGTCATTAGGTAAACTATATTTCTTACTATTAATCATAATTTTTAAAAAGTTTGAAAGTTATAATTCAAAGAGTAAGTCTCCCTGGAGGTTTCATATTCAGTTGCTAGATAATATTGTTGGGAGAAAAAATTATATGCTACAATGTTATCTACTTAAAAATTATTTTTAGGTTATTTCTAGAGTGGAAGTCATCAAAAAGAAGACCTGAACTTGTACGAGACAGAAGTCATAGATGGCCCAGTAAACAATAAAATCTTCTGAGAGAAACATTGCTAATACCTTTAGGGATGAAGATCTGTGCAAGGATCTTCTTTATTTACTTTAAATAACGAGGGATCAAACCCAATTTAAGCAAATACATTCTTAATAAAAGGAGAAACATCCCTACTTCTCTGCATTGGAGAGGATGGTTGGGTTAAGTTTTCTAATAAGTAAGATATTTGTTCTTCTATTTGCTTAGCCTAGCTACCTAGGATTCTCCAGAATATTGTCCAGCCTAGGGGAAACCAGGGAGCCTCAAAGATTTTGATGCATTTATCTGAAAAAGAATGCTAGCTAATAAATAACCCCTGTGTCCCAAGGGCTTTTTCTCTGTCTAGCCATCCAGCTACTTCTATCTAATGAGGTCAGAGAACAAAGAACAATGGGAAATTTCCTCTTCCTCACTGCAAACTTGCCTCCCTCTCCCAGTTCCTGTACATTAATAAAAACGAACATTTATACAGTCCTACTAGGTGCCAGACATGGTTCTGAGTGCTTCATATACATTAATTCATTCATACCTCATAACCAGCCTGTGAGGTAGAGAACGCTTAGTATCTCCATTTTACAGATAAGGAAACTGAGCTATATCAAGGTTAAATAAATTGCCCCAAGCCACACAAATAGTAAGTAGTAGAGCCAGGATTCTAATCTAGACAGTTTGATGTTGGAATCTATATCCTTAACCATACAGTTTTTACTCTAAATAAGCACTTATAGAATAGGCGTCTCCTTGAAGGAAATGATGTTCTGGATATTAAATGATGTATGAAATACTCTACATTGTATTAATCTCCTAGTTTGGATCTTCCAAAGTCTCTATATTGTTTACAGAGAAGAGATAATACCCAGTCTACAGTCAAGCACCTGTGTCACCTCAGCTTAGCCACAAACTACAATACCTCTGTTACCTCTGAACAGCCTCCCTTGAGTAAAGATTCTCCAAATCTGCATCTCTTAAACCAAAATAACTTGGTTCTCACCTTTCCAGGCATGTGTGGGGCAAAGCTGCAAGTCCTTTGCACATTTTGGCAGGTGGCTTAGCTCCTCCGCTTTAAGTACAACTTCTTAACAGCAGAGCCAGTCTTTGAAAACTTCAAAACTATCTGGGACGCCTTTCCTTCTGAGGTATATATAGAAGCTCTTTCCCAGCCCTCTGTTGCTCTTCCAGCCAATCCAGAGCCTTAGAGGAAACTGCAGGCTGGAGAGCAGCAGCAGTGGGGCCTGAGATGGAGGAGGGAATCCTTTCTCTGCTGCAGGCACTGCTGTGGCATAAGCCTTTCATCTGCTCATATCACAACACTCTCTTGCTGACCGGCCAGGGCAGGGTTAGGCCCTAAACTGTGCACAGGTCATTGGTCGTTTGAACTCCTAATCTCAGGCCAATCACAGCGAAGATGTGAGCTTCCTGTGAAGCAAAGTGCCTTGGACCACTTCAGATCGGTCAAAGTCATAGATTCTGAGGACTGTAAGGGCTCCTGGAGATTGTTTAGCCCGACTTGTTTCACAGTGAAGGAAATTGAAATCTAGGGAATTCAAGGAATGTGTATGTGAGTACTTACCATGTGCCAGGCACTCAGCTGGATCCCAGGAATTCAGAGAAGAAAGAGAAAGCTCCCTGCCTTCAAGACCCCAAAACACATTATAAGTGAGTGATGGAGGCCAGGATGGGATGTTGTGAGCCTTCAGGGAGCACCAGGCAAGGTTTTCTGGAGCTGAGAGACAAGATTACTGTTTATATAAATCAAAACAAATATGAATAATTACTACATATTCTTTATGAATCCGTATGTCTGTGAAGTTACTAAAAAAGTGACCTGAGAGACCAAACACCAAAATCTTAATAGGGATTGAGTATAATGATATTATCCCTGAACTCTGTTAATTCTGTCAGTGGTCTTCTGATTATTCTTTGTTTGGATGACTAATGCTTTGTAATTCTTTGGACCTCCCCACCCTAGCCATCCTTGCGTAGGCTTGTCTTCCCTTCCCCTTCAAACTTTTCCGACCTCCTATCACTCAAGGAATATTTACTTGAATATTTACCAATATTTACCTGAATTATGTCTCATCCTGTCGGGGCCCAAGGTGCTCATAAGTTAATCTGTAAATGTAAATGTCTGAGGTAGGCATAAGTCCAAGCTAAAAACAAGTGGCACTGCATAATCCATAAGAACAGCTCTGAATTTGCAATTAAAAATTATTCTCATAATTTTCTCTGTTATCTGAAATTAGTTGTTTTAAATGACTCCCTCTTTACCCTTTTTGCAATGGTTGATCAATGACTGTTACTGGCTTGTAAAGTCAATGCAGTGTATTTTGACCTGATGCTTTTAATGAAACAAATCGAATAGACAAATATCCAAGTGCATTGGATGTAGAAAGTTAGTATTGTTTTCTGAAATTTTGACTTTATCAAGACGTATGTGAGTACAGGGTCATCAGGTAAACTATATTTCTTACTATGGATCATAATCAAAAAAGTTTGAAAGTTGTAACTCTAAACCCACCCCCCCGCCCGACACACACACACATGTTTTTGAGACAGACTCTACCTCTGTTACCCAGACCAGAGACTGGAGTGCAGTGGCATGATCATAGCTCACTGCATCATCAAACTCCTGGGCACAAGCGATCCTCCCACCTTAGCCTCCTAAGTAGGTGGGACTAAAGGCTCATGCTACCATGCCTAGTTAGTTTAAAAATTTTTTGTATAGACAGGGTCTAGCTTTGTTGTCCAGGCTGTTCTTGAGCTTTTTGCTTCGAGCAATGCGCCTGCCTCCGCCTTCCAAACACTAAGCACAATGTCAGGCACATAGACATCTGTAAATACTGAATGAGTTAAACAAACTGTCTAAGTTCTGCCATCTACTGACTGAGTAAACATCGGCAAATCAATTAATTATCATTTTTGAGAGATAGGGACACTGTTGTTGATCATTAAATCTAATAATGGGAATATAAAACCAGTAGAAGAGACTCCTTGGGACAAGAGTCTAAATCACTATTTGATACCAAGGAACCTTGTGGAGATAACAATATGGAAAAGAAAAACCCTAAGTTTAATGTAGAGCAATGGAGGGTATGTCTTGGCGAGGGCTAAAAATCAAAGCGTGTTTCTGATTGTCCCAAAGGAGATCATGTGATGGACTATTCAAGAATAAAAATTATCTCAATTTACTAAAACATGGAATGGAACCCAAAATGTAAAATTCTTTAGAAATAATATTAAATCCAACACTTACTTGTTTTTAAAACTTTGTAAGGATGGGATAGCCAAAGAGTATGTAAAAGAGTGTGCTCTAGAAGCAGAAAGTAAAATAGTGATTGCTAGAGGTTAGAAATGGGACAAATGGAGGAGTTGCTATTCAATCAAGTTTCAATAGGTATAAAGTTTCAGTTATGCAAAATGAAAAATTTCTAGGAATCTGCTATACAACATTGTGCCCATAGTTAGCAAAAATGTACTGTACACTTAAAAATCTGTGAAGAAAATAGTTTGTATTATGTTTTTTTAACCACAGTAAAAAAAAAAGAGAGTATTCTATGTAAAATAAATTTGAAGTCTTTGAAAAAATAAATTGAACTATTTTGAAATCTCCTTTCCCTCCTGAGAATCCTTCAGAAATGACAGTAAATATATGAAAAAGATATAAATCTGTAATAGCAAAGAAAAAGAGAAACAAGCCATCGTATTCTGAGTGATTTCAACCACTTCTTCATGGAATGTGAAAAGAGGTGATTAGGACTGGTACCTAATGAAACAGGGAAAGGAATTCAGGGGGTGCTTCAAAGAGATATCCATCTGCCCTGGAGGATGCCATAGGGGTTTGGGATCCAAATCGCTAGATATTACAGTTCTACAGAAGGCAGCAGTTAGCTGTACAAGTGGAAGTAGCGAGAGACACTGAACATTTTCATCAGATGAAAGAATCTCCTGCCCACACAACTGCTCTGATTCAGCTCTAATTCATTTCCTTAAATCGTGTGTAAGTGTCTTTAACTATTATTAGCAATATATTTATTGAGATGTATTTTATCACTTCCAATTTGGGGACCTCTGGGACTATGTCATCCATTGTGAACAAGCCTCTCCTCACTTATCTCCCTACTCTCAGTAAGAGTCTCGCCCTAAAGCCAGCTGGGAGCACATGGAGTAAACAGAGGCAAGGTCTTCACCATCATGTTGCTTGATTTCTCTTTCTTTCTGATAAATGTTTTAAATTGCATGCAAGCTCAATTTATAATGCTACCACTCAGAAATATATACTGTCAATAGGTTGTGATATTGCTTCCATGCCTTTTTTTATTTAAAGAAATAGAGGCAATGGATAAAACTAAAGTCCCTGGACTTTATATTAAATACAGGCCTACTGAACCTGCTGGCACCTTGATCTTGAACTTCCTAGCTTCCAGAATTGTGAGAAATAAATGTCCACTGTTTATAAAGTACCCAGTCTCAGGTATTTTGTTATAACAGCACAAACTAAGACAATATGATTCATTAAAAGTATATAGTTTATGTTGCCTTTTTGTTTTTTTAATGAAAAAAAGAAGACTCTCATGTCCATTATTTTCCCCCTTTCATCACACTCAGGACCTGTTAAGATTTTCGTGTATGGTCTTCCAGATTATTTTTTAATGTCCTCATATACATATGTACTATGATCTGAATGCTTCCCCCAAAACTCATGTGTTGAAACTTAATAATCACCGATGTGATAATATTCAGAGGTGGGGCCTTTAGGAGGTGATTAAGCCATGACGTCAGAGCTCTCATGGATGAGATTAGAGCCCTTATAAAAGGTCTTGAGGGAGGGAGTACATTTTCTTCTGCTTTTCTGCCATGTTAGGAGACAGCAACAAGGCACCATCTTGGAGAAGCAGAGAGCAGCTCTCATCAGACACTGAACCTGCTGGCACCTTGATCTTGAACTTCCCAGCTTGCAAAACGGCAATAAATAAATTTCTTTATTTATAAAGCACCCAGTCTCAGGTATTTTGTTATAGCAGCACAAACTAAGACAATATGGATTCATAAAAAGTATAAGGTAATTATTGGTATGTGTTTTGATTTATATAAATATAATCTGCATCTTTTATTATTTAAAATTATGAATGTTTGTTTTTGTTTTTAGATTATAATGACAACTATATTATTGAATAATTTCTATGTATTAATCACCTTTTAAAACACTTCATATATTTCCACAATCACAACAAAAGCACGAGGTAAGTGGTATAATTTTTGCTATTTCAAAGAGAAAACACCTGATCATATAAATGGAAATGAAATTGTTTAGGATTAAAAACCATCAGTATTAACATGGGAAGCATAAAGTCTATACCTCTAGTTTATGCTTTTTAATTGCTGGAAAGAATTCTGTCATATGAATCTAAGAATCATTAGAATCAAAGAATCTAAATATAATTGCATTTCTTTATAGACCCATTGTTAAATAGTTAGGTCATTTCTAATTGTTTCTGGCAAAAGTACTTAAATTAATATTCCTATATATGTTTCCTGGTGCATTTATCTATAATGTAGTTCATAAAATGAAACTGCTGAGAAGTGTAACATGCAAAATTATCACGCAATCAGACCAATTTAGACTCCTAACAGAAATGTATGAGAGCCTCATTTTCCCCAATATACAACACTTG
Source organism: Piliocolobus tephrosceles (assembly GCF_002776525.5). Lineage (NCBI taxonomy): Eukaryota > Metazoa > Chordata > Mammalia > Primates > Cercopithecidae > Piliocolobus > Piliocolobus tephrosceles. The sequence goes on from NC_045434.1 coordinate 20,166,223, forward strand.
CCAGGCTTTAATTTTTTCCAGTGACAGGCAAAAAATACCAAGTATTTTTCATTTATATATTTCTAATTACTAGGGAATTTGAGCTTCCATTCATATATATATATTGGCCATTTTAATTTTTCTTCCATTAGTTGTATATTCCCATGCTTTAAACAATTTAATTATCTGACTTTTTAATATTGGTGTGCAAGAATTCTGTATAAAAATAATGAAACTAAATATGGAAGAAAGGAGAAAAGAAAAGTAGAAATAGATCATTGATTGTTGTAGAAGCCGTTAAAGAATACCAATAAAATTGGATAAACCAGATAACAGGCTAAAGAAGAAAACAGGAGATGAAAGGCACTAAGAAAAGTATAGATACAAAGGTAACCATTAGAACAGAAATATAAATTCTCCTAAATATCAAAAAATAAAAAAAGAAAGATTAAAAGACAAAGAATAAACAGTTCATAGAGAATGAAATATAGAAAATATCATAAAAGACACGCAATTATACAATATTGTGTGATAGAATTTTGAGAGCAAACATGTATCAGTAAATGTCAATGTTCATAAATTTTCCATTAAAAGAAAAGTTTTAGTTAGGCTTACAAATAAAACCCTGCCTGGGTAACAAAGTGAGACCCCATCTCTACAAAAGTAATTTTTAAGAAAGGTAGCCAAGCATGGTGGCGGATGGATGCCTGTAGTGCCAGCTACTCAGTAGGCTGAGGCAGGAGGATTACTTGAGCCCAGGAGTTCGAGGCTGCAGTGCGCTATGATAGTGTACACTACAACCTTGGACAACAGAGCAAGACTCCATCTCCATTTAAAAAAAAAAAAAAAGTAGGAAGTAAGACCTAACTATATTCTGCATACAAAGGACATACCTAAAACAAAGTTATTTAGAAATATTAAACATAAAGAAATGGACAAGGGTATAACTGACATAAACAACAAGAAAGCAAGAGAAGTAAACCTGACAGAAGATAAATCCAAGCCAAAATGTACTGAACAAAACAAAGGTAAATACTTTTTAAGGCTTAAAAGCTACAACTTAAAATGGAAATATTAAATACAAATATTTTTGCACAACATAACAGAGCGACTACCTTTCTGGTACATAGAAACACACTAATAATCAGAGACTGGCCTGCCTTATTCTTAGTGCAAGAAAGAGAACAAAAAATAAGTATTATGGTCAAACACACACACACACACACACACACACGTAGTTCTTATGGATATATATCAAACTCCACACCCTGCTAATAGAGAATCTAACTTCTTCTCAAATACCTGTGAAATATTCATGGAAAATTAGAGTATAATAATTCAAAAAGAAAATTAGTAAGTCCAATTAAGTAGAAATATTACAAACAATGTTCTATGATTGCAATGAAATAAAATTAGCTGTGATTAACAAAACCTAAAAGCCCCTTCTTCCTGGAAATTCAAAAACTTTCTATTAAATAACTGAGTGAAAAGAAGAAATACAAATTGAAATTACAGAATATCTTTATCTTACGCTAAATTTCCATGTGTACTTAAGTCTATTCCTGGACTATTCTTTTCCACCAGTATATTTATCCTTTCGTATACCAGTAGAATACTGTTTTAATTATGCAAGATTGGTAGTGTGTTTACTGTCTAGGCAATCATGTATGTTCATTCTTTTCAAGTTGAACCTTAGTATCAAGTCATTTTACTCCCTAAAAAATGCTTGTTGAAATTTTTATTAGGATTGCATTAAATTTATAAATGAATTTAGGGAGAGCTGACATCTTTATAACATTGAGTGAGCCTATCCAAAGACAGGAATAGCTTACCATTTGTTTGAGTCTACTTGTGTATCTGCCAAGAGGGTTTTATAATTTTCCTTTTGTT
>NC_045434.1:20168491-20180477 GCF_002776525.5 Piliocolobus tephrosceles
ATTGGCCAGGCTGGTCTCAAACTCCTGACCTCGTGATCTGCCCGCCTCAGCCTCCCAAAGTGCTGGGATTACAGGTGTGAGCCACTGTGCCTAGCCTATTAATTGTATATTATGATACCTCACTGAATTATATTATTGTTCAAGGTAGTTTTATTGTCAATTCTCTAGGGTATTTGAGGCCTGCTGTCATGCCTTCTGCAAAAAGGGATGGTTTTCTTTTTCTTTACCAAACTGTATGACTCTAATTGATTTTCTTTGATTATGTTATCTAATATCTATAGTACAATATTGAGAAGGGCATGTTTTTGCCTTATTCCTGATATTAGTGAACATTTTCTAGTGTTTCCTCATTAAGTATGATATTTATTTTAAAATTACAACTGTAATTTTCTTTTTCTTTTCTTTCTTTTTTTTTTTTTTTTTGGTATGTCTTTATTTTATTTATTTATTTAGAGACATGGTCTGGCTCTATTAGCCAGGCTGGAGTGCAGTGGTGCAATCTCAGTTCACTACAACCTCTACCTGTCAGGCTCAAGTCATCCTCCCACCTCAACCTCCCAAGTTGCTGGGACTACAGGTATGCACCACCATGCCCAACTAATTTTCTTTTTTTTGTTGTTGTATTTTTTGGGGTACCGATAGGGTTTTACCATGTTGCCCATGCTGGTCTCGAGCTCCTGGGCTCAAGCAATCCACCTGCCTCGTCCTGTCAAAGTGCTGGGCTTATAGGCATGAGCCACCCACCACACCAGGCTGTATGTATTTATTCTTATTAAAGAATTATCAATTATTTCTGAATTAAACATTTTAATGATTATACATTTTATTTCTAAGATTTCTATTTGGCTCTTTTGAATAACTGTTCTTGTTCTAGTTTTATGAATATAATGGCCTGGCTTAATTGCCTTGAATTTTTTAAAAACACTTTTAAAGGATTCCAGTGACTTTTTAGGAGGCAGTATAATATAGTGGTTAAGAGTACGGACTGAAGAAAAAGTGTCCAATTCAAACTATAGTTCTATCACTTTCTAACTGTGACACTGGGCAAATTACTTAAAATTTGAGCACCTCAGTATTTTCTATAAAGTGAAATTAAAGGAGACAATGCCTAAAAGCATTTATAACAGTGCCTTACACACAATGAGCACTCAATAAAGATTTGCTATTGAAATTACCAGCGTGCTATTTAAAATTTTTTCCATGACACTGAATTTACTCATGGCTGTTAATTTCTGTCTAGGATTTTATCTTTTGTGGAACTGCCTCCTGTAAGAGTTTTCTCCCAAGATAGACTACACGAAGGTCAGGACTCTACATTGGCTATGCCTGACTCTACTGTGTACACTGGCTTTTTAAACCTGGTCGTATGTTGGTGTCTTGGTTGGAATCTGGAGAATGGAGTAGGGTAATGAATAGCTTAAATCTGGATTATGCATATGGAAGACCCAAGCTAGGAGCATTAAGGAATCCTAAATGAAGCCAGGAGTAAACAGGAGTGAGATGGGTATGGTTTGATTCAAGTTTATCTAAGCTAGTTGACTGAAAAAATATCTTGAAGATTATGATGTCGGAGAAGTTGTGGGTGCAGAACTCCATTTGTAAGAAATTTGCTAGTGAATGGGAATTGAGGTAGTTAAAGCAATGAGCAAAGATTTCTTTTTTCAGGAGGTTAAGGGTGATTGGAAGGAGAGAAATGATGTTAACTAAAGGAGCCATAAGGTTAATTAATTTTAATAGGAGAATGAGATGTGAGCAGAGTGAATGGAGTGGGAAGGCTGAGGTTTGGAAATGTGTAGGTCCATTCTGAGACAAAGTGAAAAGAAAATTAATAAAATGATTATTCTAAGAAAACTTATTAAGGGAACAAAAGGTGAGGGGGCTGGGGGCTTTTTTGGTAACTCCTTAGTTGAGGAGGTGGTGAAGGTACAGAAACTTTAGAAGGATTCTCACTGGCTCTCTTTGCTTGGTTCATGAAAGAATTGTGACTGGAAAACCCATATTTTGTTACATTATTAAATGTTTTGATAGAATTTTCTCTGGGAGATGGCCTCACTGTATCTAAACCCCACTCAACTATAGAATAAGATAATTCTAATGGAAATTCCAGGAATCTCTCACCACATATAATATACGAGAAGTAGGATGGAGTTGGGTTCAGCTCCATGCTTTTTGCCTCTGGATAATATTTATAAACAAGGAGTCCTACTCTGTCTCTAAAAAGAACAGTCAACATAGTTTTATGAGAGCTGCTTTTCTGGTATAATTACTCTAATGTTGTATTTATCCTCAAGGTCAGTAGTGGCCAATAAAAAAGCTGTCCCTTTCCCTGGAGAACAGCATCCTCCCCTGACAAATAATTTCTGTTGGAAGAACATTCTGTAAGTCCATGTTCTCACTCCAAATATTATCCAGTGTAGCACTGAAGGACGTTTTAAAAACAAAGTCCTTTTTTATCTCTCTGAGCCAAAATGTCTTAGACTTAATTCCTTTTCTACAAAATAAGAAACATCTTTTGGATTGAGGATTAGTCTTGCAATTCCTAATCTTCTTCTTCACAAATGTTTTTATTTAGTTTTGGTCCCCGTGTCTGAATGAGGGATTTGAATAGATGGCCTCTAAGTTCCCTTCCATTTCTAACATGCTGGGGCTCTTTGAGTCTGGGTGATTACAGCTATTGTGTCTTCTTTCCTTGATATACACTAAGCTTCTTGAGGATAAATAGGGAACATGTTTTATTTGTCTTTGGGTCCCCCAAAACATGCAGGCTGGAGAGCCTGTATAAGTAAATCTCTCTGTTACTGAAAAAAAAGTAACTTAATTAAATAAATAGGAATACCCACAAATATCATAGCATAGCCTAGAAGTATTTTCTTAATGAGAAGTAAAAAAGAAAGGCTCTTCCAGGTGGACAAAACACCTAAGTACATGGTTTGATTCTCAAAGCACCAAGGCAGAGGCACTGGCTCATCAGATAACCAAACTCTTCTGGCCGTGTGCTATTGTGCAGAACACAATCTCCATAACTGTGCTGGGCATGCCTGCCACTGACACACAGCATCTTAGCGCCAGTGAAGCCTGAGGAGCAGGCTTCCTCAAAGCTCTCTCATGGTTCTTCATGTAAGTCGAGGGGACAGCTGTCCTGGGAGCCTAAGATACTTAGGTTAGATACACCACTAACCTAAGTATCTAGACCACAGCCACAAAATGATATACAACCTCCTCCAATATACTGTTAGGGATCAACACGATCCTATATTATGTCTCTGTTTACCTCAGGCACCGAGAGAAGCCTCACCATTCCTCAACTATTAATCTCACACTATTTTGTTCCAATTCCTTTTTCTCTTACATCCATATCACTGGCCCTCCTATATCTATGTCTTTATGAATTAGCTTACTCTCCCTATCTTTTTCTTCTTCTCTTTTCATTTCTACCACTTCCTGGACTTCAATGAAATTGAACTGTACCTCAAATAAGAAAAAATAAATATAGTTTTCTTTACTTGTATCCTGTGGATCTCAGGATCAAAAAGTAATTTAGTCTTCCCTTTTGCTATACATAGTTATTTTCAGATTAACTAGCCTCCTTGGTTTCACAAAATTAATTTATTCCTTTAAACTCACGTCCTGGATATAACACATGGCAGATACTATTAGTTGCTACGCATTCCTTGCTTTTTTCCAAAAGAAAGAAAACTGATTTTGAATGGAGCAAAAATATGCCCAGGTTTAAAGGAAAAATTAAAATTAAAATTTCCCTTGAATCTAAGATTAGCCATGTCAGATGGTTTTAGTTAATGTGGTGAAAACAGAAAATACTGGACAGAATTCGCAAGAACTCACTTGAAATGGGGGAAGAGTCAGCTGGCTCTCTCATTTTGTACCCCTCCTCTCTGTTCTTGCTGAGTGTAATGCTAACTTGATGATGGATCTTGATAACCATGAGGCAGCAGGTGTGGAGGCAAAAACCACAAGCTAAAGATGGTTTAAAGGAAGGATAAAAGGAGGCTATTGGCATAATGTGGCTACTCTTATCAGCCTGGAGAGCTTACATCCAGGCTTCTGGTTATGCAACAAAAACAGAACTCTTTCTTTATTTAATCCATGTTTGAAGCTAAATAAAACAAAACTGTCTCTCCCTCCTGGCTTTTCCTTCTATGCTCCAAGAAATCCAACTGCAGGATCACAATCTTCCATTCATTGTGTCATCTGTATTCAGGGGCCCCCTGAATCTCCCTTCAGTTGACATTTCCACCAGGGATTTAAAAACACTCATTTATAATTAGCTTTGCGTCAGTCACTCCACCAATGATTCACTCAGAATTTCGTCATTACCAGAAACTTCTCCACCTGAAAGATCTCAAATCCAAACCTTCCATTTTCTGACACCATCTCCTATTGTTTGAGATTAACTGATCAAGTAATCCCATTAAAATAATCTTTTGACCTCATCAGATAATCAATTGACTGAACTCTACTTTCTCATCAGTCTTCAAATTGCTCTTCTATTTATTTTCCTACTTTAGTCCCATGGTTGGGCTCCATGGGACTAAAGTATGATTACTCTTGCAAACACTCCCTTGACTCCCGGTTTCTCCAATGTATTCTTATAGCAAAACCTAACTCTAATTTCACCAAGCAACTAAACGTTCTTGAAGAGAATCATATAGGTTCTCACACGGGAGAGACAGATTTCATGTTAAATCTGTGATCAGTAACTTCAAATGGGTACTTGGCCCTCCCCAGAAATTCTACTAGTTTGCTCTACTAAGTTCAGTTTCCCACTTGCTGAAATGACTATCTCATACCTTCTCCTCAAGGCCTTGCACCACATCCATACTTCACTCCAGGGTGAATCCTTTAGAAACGAACACCTTCACATTTCTATTACTACATACATACACCCTTGCTCCCAGTTACAGGGCTTTGCTCCTCTCTATATAATCTCCCTCTATCTTCATCATCAGTTTTTCCCTTCCTTTTGGCTCATTCTCCATGATCACACAACCATGCTCCAGTCTCTCTTCAAGAACCTACCCTTAATCTCACCCCTACCACCAACCACAGCTCCCTATCTCTCCCCATTATGGCCAAAGGTCTTTTAAGAATTTTTCCATATCTAATCTCCATGCTTTCACCTTCTATTTACTATTCACGTTTCTTTTTCTTTAATTTTTGTGTTATTGTTGCTATTTGCTTTTTGGAATTGAGCTTTAAAAAATGTTTGCTTTAGTACAACTGGTAATATAGCAAACATTCATGTACTCATGACCTAGCATCAAAAATTGCCAAATTTTTTCTTTTTTTTTCCCCAGATTCTTCATTACTTTGTGGTTTTAAACAAAGAAATCATTACAGGTGAAGTTGAAATCTCCTTTGTTCTCTACCCTAGACACACTTTCTTCCATTATCAAAAAAACCATTATGATGCATTTAGTTTGCTTTCAAATAACCTTTTATAATTTACTACAAACACACACACATATATCCATAAACAATTTAAAGTTAGTTTTGCATATTTATTTTAAAATATACATAAAATGGAGTGATTCTGAAGCTCTCTTTTTTCCTTAACCTTAGATTCTTGAGATCTACTCATGTTGGTTCATATTGATCTATGTCATTCATTGTAAATGCTGTATGTATTTCATCTTACATAGTCAAAATCATTTATTTGAGAAACTGCATAGTATAATGGTTGAAAGCAAGTACTCTGGAGCAATGCTGCTTGGGTTTACTCAAACCCATGTTGCTAACTAGCTATGTGACCTTAGGCAAGTTATCCAAACTCTCTGATGTCAGTCACTTCATCTATAAAATATAGTTAATAGATGTAGCTACATTTTGGGATTAAATGATTTAACTCATCTAAAGTACCTAGAATCTTTCTGTCTCATAGTAAACATGTAATACTAGTGTGTCAGTGGGAAAACAGATGGCACACTCAAATTAGGATAATTGGAAGAGGGTTTACTTATAAAGGAGCAAATTTAAAAAGTGTAGTTAGAGAATAGGAGGAAGACAAAGAATAGTACCTTTACCCATGACAGCAGTTGCGAGAGGGAGCTGTTAACATTTCTACGCCAGAATGAAAGCAAACATTAGAAAACAAATTAATCTTATAAATAAATTGAAATCTCTTCCCCAGTCTTCTTTCCCCCACTTTCCTAAGGGAATTATTAGACATTTGGGTTATATCCAAACTACATTTAAAAGTTTTTAGGCCAGGAACAGTGGCTCACACCTGTAATCCCAGCACTGTGGAAGGTCGAGGTGGGAGGATCACTAGAGGCCAGAAGTTAGAGAACAGCCTGGTAAACATAGTGAGACCCCACGTCTATTCATTTAAGTAATAATAATTAATTAATATAAAATACAAATTTTATACACACTCCTATATGCAGACACCTAAACCTTTTTAGAGAAAAAGGTTGCCAGAGCCAGGGAGAAGTCATGTAATGAAGGCCTCCCAAAGGCATGTTCAGTGGAGCACTGATTCTGTAGGATGTTAGTGGGTTTCTTGCCAAATAAGCTTATAAACAGTGCTTAAAACAAAATTAAACATTTTTTTTTTCACCAGGACTTCTTAGAGCTTTACCTGTGCTAATGTGGGAGTCAGGAAGAAACCCATGAAGAGCGCTCCTTACCCGTCCCATCCCCTTGTCGAAGGTTGCCAAATGCACGGGGGGCAGGGAGGATTTGCTATCCTGAAGACTTGCAAAGTCAGGAGAGGGTGACATGAGGCACCATTTGAGCTTCAACTCTCTTGCAGCCTAGTGGGCCTAGTGAAAACTCTTGGCCTGGGAAATTTTAACCATGTGAAAAGTGACAGTGCAAAGACTCACAAAGCAGATGGACTCCAGCCCTCACAGATTTCCCTCACTGTCTTGTGAAGGAAACAAATCAATAAGATCCATAAATAAACATTTTTTATTTTGTCTCATTACAGATCAACTCTATGGTGTGTAATAACTAGGCAGATTGACTTCAGCTATAGATAGCACGGTGGAGATTTATAACCTGTCAGCAAACTACTTTTAGGAGATTTTTTATAGGTCGTCATTTGCAATCACAAAAACTGTGCTGAATATAAGAACAGTTAACTCTAATACTGAATTCACTGAAGATATTATCATGTAAGACTCAAATAAGTGTCAAGTATTTTGCAGATAACTTTGTAGGACCATTGTGAGCATGCTATGGGCTCCAGGGTTCTCAGCTTGTGATTGGCCCTGAGAAAGGGTAGATAAAGTTACTTTAAAGTCATTCTAGATGAAATTCAATTTGAAATAAATTTTGATTCACAGTGACCTTGCCAACTAAACTTCACAACCCCCAAGTATTCACATTACAGTTGGCTTCATAAACTCCACTGGGTTTTTAATGTCCACTCAAAGTGTGGTCCTTCGCTAACTAATGCAGAAACAGAAAACCAAATACTACATGTTCTCACATATAAGTGGAGGATAAATGATGAGAATGCATGAACACAAAGAGGGGAACAACAGACACAGGGGCCTACTTGAGGGAGGAGGGTAGAAGGAGAGAGAGGATTAAAAAAAAATAACTATTGAGTACTAGACTTAGTACCTGGGTGGTGAAATTATTTGCACAACAAACCTCCATGACACAAGTTTACCTATATCACAAACCTGCACATGCATCCCTGAATCTAAAATAACAGTTAAAAAAATAAAAAGACTCAACTGTTCAGTTCACCTTTCCTATAGAACAGAACCAAAACAATCATGCCTTTACTCTGGGTTTTTTGCATGAAGGAACACTGTTGAAGAATGGTCCCTGAAAGACATCAGGACTGGCACTTTTCTTCCCATCAAAGAGAAGGAATTTGGGCCCTAAAACAGAGCGCTATTGGCATCCTTCCACAAAATGACTATGCATATTCTTTCCTATAAATTATAAAATTAAACAAAACCATGATTTAAGACTAATATTTGTACATACATTGATATGCCAATGAACACTGTGCATCTGTAAGATGAGAATATCCTGTGAAATGTTTCCTGAGGATATTTTTCACTGAGGTTTTGTTACTTTGTTTTGTCAGACACTTCTTTCCTGGGCTAGTGTTCCTTAGAATTTATTTTGGGAAATAATGCTAAGAGAAGAGCAGAGAATCTGGAACCTTGATGACATTGTTGAGCTACTGATTAAAAGCATCCTGAACCTGAATTCTACCATTGCATGAAACTTCTGATATGTGGCTTATTAAATCTTCTTATTGGTTAACACTGTTTGAATTGGGATTTATGTTATTTGGAACGTAAACTAACAGAGAGAAAATTGGTACACAGATTAGGGTACTGTGAGTAGCAGATTTTAAATTGTGGAAGTGATTGGATGCAAGAGGTAGGACATGGAGCCATAAGGAACCCTCTATTTACAATGTTGATTTGTGTTGACCATTTATCATGCCTGGGATAGAGACAAGCTTGGGCTAAAAGTGACCTGTCTACAAAAAAAAAAAAAAAAAAAAAAAATGTGGGAAATATGGTTTTGCCATACTTAGTCCACCTGCAGCCAAGTGAACTAAGCGTCTGATAATTTGGAGCTATGCAGGTTTGAAAAGCTGAGCGTGACCCATGAGTTCTCCATCAGGACTCCACGTGTGTTGGGTGCTTTGAGAGCCTGTTGATAAAATTGAAAGCATGTGTGAACTTGAATGAGCGAAAAGTGATATCTTTCTTTTCATTAACCTCTAACTGAAATTTAGCATTTCCTATAATTATAAATGTGGAACCAACAAACCCACAGATGGATATTTGTAATTTGTCACCAACAGAATTCACAGATATTTTCATGTCACATTATAGTTGTCACAAATATCTTAAAATATCATTTACATTCAAAACTATTTTTTAAATTTTAGTAGATCCATGGCTACATATTAATTTTGCATATCTTAAATATTAATTTACATGAATTATAGACACCGATATTGTATCATTTGTTTTTAATAGTTTCACAACTATATTTTAATTTATTTTTTCTGTGCATTATGCATTTTATTTTATGCAAAATAAAATATGTAAAAATACAAATAAAAAGTATAGAAAGTAGTAAAAAAATTTATGTAAAAATATTATTCTGAGAAAGAGTCTATAGGCTTCACTTACATTCCCCAGGTGTCTGTGGCATAAAAAAGTTTAGGAATCTTTATCCAAGGTAAAATTAGTGACAGAAACTATGGGAAAATAGGAGATTTAGGAATGGGATTATGGTAAAAGACAAACAGATTGCCTCAGGATATTCTCCAGCATTTCCTAAGAAGTGTTCTCTAACTGACAAAAGGGACAAATGTATCTATTGTGAAGATGTAATTGGGAAACAGCTGGGGATCAAGAAGCAGATTATGGTAGCGCATCTACACCCAAACTATTGTCTATAATTGCGTGAGGACCAGAGGGATGGGCTGGAGTCAAAGCTTGTTGCTGGGAAATTGGAATTCTCAAACTCAATGACTCTTATCTGGAAAGAATTTATGGCTCTCAGTAAAGTAAATAGATCAGCAGCTCACTACATTTTTATTATATTTTATTTATTTGTCTTACTCTTTATTGAGGTATAATATGCATACTGAAATGTATTACAAGTGTAGAGCTCTATGGATTTTCACAAATCTAACACACTCGTACAACCAGCACCCAGATTAAGAAACAGCACTAAGAGCACCCCAGAAGCCCTGCCTGTTCTCCCTCTTTGTCCTATTCCTGTAGTATGTTGACGGTAAAAAGCACAGTTTAGTTTTGCTGCTCCTGGTTATTTTTATATAAATGGTATTGTATAGTATGTACTCTTTTGTATCAGGCCTCTTCATGAAGCTTGGGAAACTAATCCATACTTTTGCATCTTGTAGTTTTTTCATTTTCATTGTTGTATAAGCAGAGATTTTTAAAAAATGTGATCTGGGGACTCCTGAGATTCCTGCAACCTTTTCCAGTGTGTTCACAAGATCTAAACCATTTTTATAAAATGGTACTATATAATATGTCTCTTCATTCTCTCATGAGTGTACAGTGGAGTTGTCCAGAGGCTACATGATACATAGATGGTGTTCGTGCATTCTTGTTTTCAAAATTTTCTCAGTTTTAATTTCCAATATGATAAATGCCATAGATACAACAAAATATAAAATACATAAACAAAAGTTCCTTGGGTTCTGCAAAAATTTTTTAAAAAGTAAAGATGTCCTGAGACCAAAAAGCTTGAAAATCATTACTGTAATTTTGTGACTATACCACAATTTATTCTTCATTACATTGTTGATAAGCATTGGGTTTTTCTAATTTTTGGCTATTATGAATTCTGCTTCTATGAATGTGTCTTTTGATGAACATATGGACTCCTTTCTGTTGGCTATATATACTTAGGATTGGTATTGCTTGGACATGGGGTATGTATTTAGTTTCTAGTAGATACCACCAGTTTTTCAGAATGTCTGTACCAATTTACACTCCCACCATCAATCTATAAAACTTTCACTTGTTCTACATTCTAATCAACACTAGATACTGTTTATACCTTTAGCTATTCTTTTGCTTGTTAAGTGGTATTATATCCAGGTTTTAATTTGCATTTCTCTGAAACAAGTGAATTGAGCACCTTTATATATGCATATTAACCATTTAAATATTTTTTTGTAAATTGTTCAGTTATTCTATTTTTCTACTGGGTTGTGTACCTTTTTCTTACTGAGTTGTAGGAGTTCTTTTCCTTTTTAAATGTCTTTTTCTGCATCCATTAAAATAATCATATGTTTTTCTCTCAATATTGATATAACACTCATCCAATCCAGACTCCATTCAAATTTTACTAAGTATCCAAACTTTCTATTTCAGAATCACGTGTGTGTTGTATTTAGTCATCATATTTTATGAATCTCCTTCAATCTGCAATAGCTCCTCTTTTCCTCTCTTTTACGTCTTTGACAGTTTCAAAAAGTCTGGCTCTTTAATTCTTTATGATGACTTTCAAACTTAGTCCATCCGATATTTCCACATGACCAATTCTATAACAAGCCACAAAATTGATGCCGTGCTCTTGTGGTAGTCTGAATAATGCCCTCCTCCCTCAAAGATGTCCATGTCCTAGTTCTAAGAACCTGTAAACATGTCACCTTGTATGGTAAAAGGGATTTTGCAAAGGTGATTAAGTTAAGAATAAGAATCTTGAGATAGGGAAATTAACCTGGATTATCTCAGTGGGCCCAATGTTATCACAAGGTCCTTACAAGAGGAAGGAAGGAGGATCAGAATTAGTAGAAGGAGATCTGATGATGGAAGTAAAAGTTTGGAGTGGTACAAGGAAGGGGTCATGGAAAGTGAGGAGCCTTCAGAAGCTGAAAAAGTCCAGTAATCACTCTTCCCAATGTCTCTGAAAGGAACACGGCCCTGTTGTGACATTCACTTTAGACTTCTGAGAATAAATCTGTGCTTTTTCAGGCACTAAGTTTGTGGTAATTTGTTACAGCAGTAGTAGGAAACTAATAGATTCTTTTTAGTGAATTACATCAGGAGACGCTCTGTGTCAGCCCTTCCCACCATTTGTACATATGTATGCAAAATGATACCTTTTATGGCTATCAGCCAACTTCTTTCCTCAGTGTAATGTTGTAGGGAACAAGAAGACTATTAAGATCTCTGTAGAGACTGGGTACGGTGGCTCACACCTATAATCCCAACACTTTGAGAGGCCAAGGTGAGAGGATCACTTGATGTTAGGAGTTTGAGACCTGCTTGGCCAACGTGGTGAAACTCCAGTCTAGTACAATACAAAAATCAGCTGGGAGTGGTGGTGTGTACCTGTAGTCCTAGCTACTTGGGAGGCCAAGGTAGAAGAATGGCTTGAACTCAGGAGGCAGAGGCTTCAGTGAGCCAAGATCACACTAGCCTGGGCAACAGAGCAAGACTATGTCTCAAAAATAAATAAATAAATAAATAAATAAATAAATAAATAAATAAATAAA
>NC_045434.1:20180487-20236250 GCF_002776525.5 Piliocolobus tephrosceles
AAATAAATAAATAAATAAATAAATAAATAAATAAATAAATAAATAAATAAATAAAATCTCCGTAGAGTGCATTATGGCCGAAGGCAGTCAAATTGATATAGCCTTGAGGCAAGATTGTGAAGTTTTACTCTTAGTCATACCAGATACAAAGAATTTGCTTCTGATGTTTGTTGCAAATTAGTATAGGGAAAAAATATTTGCCAGCTCACTAGCTGCATGCCACTTATCAGGGAGTTGTGCTGATTTATTTTAGTAAAGTTACTATATCTAGAAGAGCAGCTGCAATTGGAGTTGCTTCCTGATCAAGTTTATAATCTACAGCCATTCTCTAAGATCCTTTTGCAAATGCTAACCATGTGACTTAAATTAGAATAACAGAGCTGTCAAAATCTCTACATCTTTTAAGATTTTTATGATGAGGTTAACCTCTACAGTTCTCTCAGAAACCCAGTATTTTTATGATTTAGTAACATAGTAGAAAATAGAGATTCCATAGGTTTTCACTTGGCCCTTCCTATAATAATGATCTTTACTCAAATGGTCAGATATCCAGTGTGGGGTATCTGCCAGTTGCCAATATATATTTTTTCAATTTTTTATTCAGGAACCAGAGAAATAATGATGGACTTACTTGGCCAAAATTCAATATATTACCTCAGGGGTCCCCAACCCCCAGGTCGCCTGATCAGTACCAGTTCGTAACCTTTTAGGAACCGGGCCACAGAGCAGAAGATGAGTGGCTGGTGAGTAAGCATTATCACCAAAGCTCCGCCTCCTGTCAGATCAACAGCAGTGTTAGATTCTCATAGGATCATGAACCCTATTGTGAACTGTGCATGCAAGGAATCTAGGTTGCACACTCTTTATGATAATCTAATGCCTGATGATCTGAGGAGGAACAGTTTCATCCCAAAACCACCAACCCTCCACCCCACTTACATGGAAAAATTGTCTTCCATGAAACCAGTCCCTAGTGCCAAAAAGATTGGGGACCACCATTGTACCACCCGACCTCCATAAGCCACCACCGTGACTGGTGGACCAAAGTGGTGACTGGATCCTCAACAGGCAGTATTTAGTAATTCCTAAAAGATCTGGGTTCTCATTTTCTCCATGTATAGCTATCTTATTAAATAGCCACAGGTCCCTTTACAGAAAGCTTAGAAGAATCTTTACAGTGTATACTTGTGACAGAGCAACAGAGAAGATTCTCAAGGAGACCTGACCTCTCCGCACTCAAAGGACTTGGACTGTGAACTGGCTTAGGTATGGAGACTAGGTTAAAGACCCCTGTCTTTGTTGAGATGACCAGTCAGGTTTCCGACCAACAGAACTGGAATTTTTCCTGTTATGTAAAGCAAAATTTTAGTGGGCTGCTTCTCTATTTATATTTATATTTTCATTTATTTATTTATTTTTTGAGACGGCCTCACTCTGTCACCCAGGCTAGAGTGCAGTGGCATGATCTTGACTCACTGCAACCTCCGCCTCCCAGGTGCCTCAGCCTCCCAAGTAGCTGTGATTACAGATGTGCACTACACACACCAATACACTAATTTTTATATTTTTAAATGAGACGGGGTTTTACCATGTCGGCCAGGCTGGTCTCAAACTCCTGACCTCAGGGGATCCTCCCGCCTCAGCCTCTCAAAGTGCTGGGAATACAGATGTGAGTCACTGAGCCCAGCCTCTATTGATTTCTTCAAGATTAACTGGCCACTACAAAGTCTTCTGAGTCAGAAGAATTCTGACTACCACTGTGTCCCTGTTGCTCATTACAATAAAAGTATCCACCTTGTCATATGTGATAAAGCATTGCCAGTTGACCACCTCTATCCCAGGACTCTTAACAATCTCAATGAAATCAGAGAACCCATCTTAATGGTGGCATCTCCCACTGCAATCACAGGGTGATAGGGTACAGATATAGTTCAAGTTGTTAAGGATGCTGCTGCTCCTCCCACTAATGTATTAATGCCATGGGGAAGAAGAAATTGCTACCTGAACCCTATTAAGGGATGAAGTGTAGGGGTTGGTGGGTGTGTAAGGCACAAATGATAAATCTTTTTCAGCATTCCTATATCTCCAATATCTTTCTTTCTCTTTAAGCTGGGAAAGATCTAATATCTCACCCTCATAAGACATAGCCCAACTTTTAATCAATCCACCAAATACACTTTTATCACTACTTCCAGCTGTACTGTAGAGTATCTGGCAGGAGAACTCATCAATAAATTAGACACAACCCAAGGTTATATTCCATACTCCTTGATCTACACATTCCGCCAATTTGAATTACATAAATTAGCAAAACCTTGCAATTATCTTGGTGTATAAGCTATTTCCTCCCAGGTCAGACTTCACACTTGCCGCCATCCAAATTTGCTGAGACTGAAGTCTATTTATGGGTCTGGGAGCAACATAAGGTCATGGTGGTAAGACTTTTTGAGTTTTATTTTGTTTTTAATGAATACATAATAATCGCACATATTTATATAGTATAGTGTAATGTTTTGGTACATGTATACGTTGTGCAATGATCAAATCATGGTAATTAGCATGTCCATTACCTCAAACACTTGACATTTCCTTGTGGTGAGAACATTCAAAATCCTTTCTTCTGTTTTGAAATATGCAATACATTATTGTGAAATACAGTTACCCTACTGTGCAATAGAACACCAGAACTTATCCCTCCTATCTAACTGTTAACCAACCTCTTTCCATGCCCTCCTCCTCCCTCCCCTCCCCAGCCTCCAGTAACCACTGGTCTCCTCTCTACTTCTATGAGATCAACTTTTTAGATTCCACATGTGTGGGACCATGTGGTATTTGTTTTTCTGTGTTTGGCTTATTTCACTTAACATAATGTCCTCTATGTTCATCCATGTTGTTGCAAATGACAGGAGTTCATCCTTTTAATTGCTGAATAGTATTCCATTGTGCATATATACCACATTTTTTGTATCCATTCATCTGTTGATGGAGGCTTACATTGGTTCCATATCTTGGCTGTTACAAATAGTGCTGTAATAAAGATGGGAGTGCAGATATCTCCTCGACATGCTGATTTCATTTCCTTTGGATATATACCCAATAGTGGGATTGCTGAGTCATATGGTAGTTCTATAAAAACGAACCTCCATACTGTTGTTTGTAATGGCTGTACTAATTTACATTTCCACCAATAGTATATAAGAGTTCTCCTTTCTCCACATCCTCACCAGCATTTGTTATTTTTTATTTTTGACAACAGTCATTCTAACTGAAGTGAGGTGATATTTCATTCTGCTTTTGATTTACATTTCCCTGATGATTAGTGATATGGGACCCTTTTTCATATATTCTTTAGCCTTATGTGTCTTCTTTTGAGAAACATATATTCAGATATTTTGCCCATCAGATTAATTTTTTTGTTATTGAGTTTTTTGAGTTTCTTATATATTCTGGATACTAACCCCTTATCAGATACATAGTTTGTAAATATTTTCTCCCATTCTATAGGTTGTGTTTTCACTCTGTTGATTGCTTTCTTTGCTGTGCAGAAGCATTTTAGTTTGATGAAATCCCATTTGTCTATTCTTACTTTTGTTGCCTATGCTTTTGGGGTCTTGTTCAAAATATCCTTGCCTCGATCAAAATAACGAAGTGTTTCCCCTATGTTTTTTTCCTCTATGTTTCATAGTTTTCACTGGGGTGGGTTTTGAGGATAATGAGCATCTAATTAAGGTTATTAAAATTTCTTCAAGCAAGAGAAGACTAGCTTCCTCAGATCCAAAAGGGAAGACTGTTCCCACTATCAAGGAAGAGTCACAGTGAGTCAGGTTTCAATATGCTGAGATAGCTGAGTCCATCCAGATTTACCTATCCTCATGGATCCATTACTTCCCAATGGATCCATGGGGCTCAAAGTTTCACATGAGAAACTTCGGGAGGCTATGACACTTCTGCAACCTATAGAATTAAATCTTGTGTTTGGTTTTTGAAAATATTGACTTTCTGGCTACAAAATTAGAGACTTTTTTAGGGCTCTCTCACCATGATTCAAGCTTAGTATTTAAACATCTGAGTTTGTCATTCTCTTGAACTGCTTGAATACACCCACCCACACCCCCTACCCATACCCCCCACACACATATCATAGTCCTTGCAGAACTTATTACTAAGTAACTGCCATAGAGTTAAGTGTATGAGACACTTGGTACCCTGAGGCACTTGCTGCACTAGACATACCAGTTCAATCAATCACAAATAATAATTTTACTATGATGACACTGAATTTCATAAATTACCAGCATCTCATTTCCCAAGGTCAGAATCTCAGCACTGATTTCAAGTCCAAGGAATTACCAAACCAGTGCCAAAATTCCATCTTCAAAGGTCTATGTCCTGAGACAATATTGATTCCAATTTCTGATTCAATTCAGTCAGAAAGTCAAAATCACAAGTAATTTTTTTTTTTTTTTTGATACAGAGTTTTGCTCTTGTTGACCAGGATGGAGTGCAATGGCACAATCTCGGCTCACTGCAACCTCCGCCTCCTGGGTTCAAATGATTCTCCTGCCTCAGCCTCCTGAGTAGCTGGGATTACAGGCATGCGCCACTATGCCCGGCTAATTTTGTATTTTTGGTAGAGATGGGGTTTCTCCATGTTGGTCAGGCTGGTCTTGAACTCTCGACCTCAGGTGATCCGCCTGCCTTGGCCTCCCAAAGTGCTGGTATTACAGGCATGAGACACCTTGCCTGGCCAGAGGTCAAAATCACAGGTAATTTTAACAGAAAGGATTCAATATGAAAAACTGTCAATTAGGTATAAAAATTGTTCACTGGGTACATTTAAAAGCAAAAAAGTAAACACAAAATTATCACTAGGGTAGAAACTGCAGGAAGCAGCTACCACCTCTAGAGTTGTGGGAATAAGGTATCTGGTTGGAGTTAAACTTAAAAGTTTCAATGAGTGGCCCCTTGGACCTGTAGCCCACACCTTTGAGGAGGAAGCACAGTTCAACTGATGCTAGAGTCTCTAGTCTCCAAAAAGGGGCACGTTGGGATTGGGACCAAGACCTCTGAAAAACCTATTCCATAAATCTGTTGTGGTTTTTGAGATGCACCACCACCTTAATAAGGATGCTCAATATATTAACCAAAGAATGTTCCAGAACTTGACTTTGTTCATAAAGCAAATGCCAACTATGCGTACAAAGAAGAACTAACTAGAGAATTATCTTTTCTAATCAACAACAGAAGCGTGATGATAAATAGGGCTAAGTTTTATGTGATGTGTGAGTCTTTGGAGATGATTGCTATTATATCCAGTGGGAAAAAAGTGTTTCAAGTAATTAGCATTTTATTTTTATCTGTGCATAAGTTTCTTACTCCATAAGTACCCTTAAAGACCAAAAGTTGTTTTGCATTTCTCGTCCACTTGAGTTTTTAAGGATTATCATTCTAAATGTTGGGCATTTTTAAAAGTGATATAACAAAGTAAGAGGAGTGATAGCCCTAAGTGACAATTAGAAAAAAATACTCTCACAACCTCCAATGCTTGATAGCATGGCCCAAGATATCACCATCTTTCATTTGAGTTAATGATTTAGCTTCTTAAATGTTTACCATTCCTACACACTTGTCTTTTTTAGTCTATTCTTAACACACCCATCAGAGTGATCATGTTATGGGAAGAGCTAAGTCACTGTATGGTCACATCTTTGCTCAAAACTTCCTGATGGCTTTCCATCTTGCTGAATATAAGGTGTATTTGCTGTTCTCATGCTTCTGTGAAGAAATACACAAGAGTGAGTAATTTATAAAGAAAAGAGGTTTAATTGACTCACAGTTCCGCATGGTTGGGGTGGCATCAGGGAACTTAGAGTCGTGGCACAAGGGACCTCTTCACAGGGTGGCAGGAGAGAGAATGAGTGCAAGGCAGGGAATACCAAATGCTTATACAACCATCAGATCTTGTGAGACTTATTCATTATCATGAGAACAGCATGGGGGAAACCACCCCCATGATTCAATTACTTCTACCTGGTACCATCCTTAAAACATGGGGATTATTACAATTCAAGGTGAAACTTGGATGGGGACACATAGCCAAACCATATTATTCCACCCCCCCCCCCCCCCAAACTCATGTCCCCCCACCTCAAAACACAATCATGCCCTTCCAACAGTCCCCCAAAATCTTAACTCATTCTAGCATTTACTCAAAAGTCCAAGTTCAAAGTCTCATCTGAGACAAGGCAAGTCCCTTCCACTTATGAGCCTATAAAGTCAAAAGCAAGTTAGTTAATTCCAAGATACAATGGGGGTAAAGGCATTGGGTAAATGTTCCCACCCCAAATGGGAGAAATAGGCTGAAACAAAGAGGCTACAGTCCCCATGTAAGTCCGAAATCCAATAGGGCAGTCATTAAAACTTAAAATTCCAAAATGATCTCCTTTTACTGCATGTTTCACATCCAGGTCACACTGAGGCAAGAGGTGAGCTCCCACAACCTTGGGCAGCTCCACCCCTGTGGCCATGCAGGGTACAGCCCTATTCCAGGTTGCTTTCACAGGGGGCATTGAGTGCCTGTGGCTTTTCTAGGTGCACAGTGTAAGCTATTGGTGGATCTACCATTCTGGGGTCTGGGGTCTGGAGGATGGTGGCTCTCTTCTCACAGATCTACTAGGAAGTGCCCCCGTGGGGACTCTCTATTGGGTCTGCAACCCTGCATTTCCCATCCTCACTGCCATAGCAGAGGTTCTCCACGATGGCCCTGCCCTTGCAGCAGACATTGTCTGTACATCCAGGCATTTCCACCCATGCTCTGAAATCTAGGTGGAGGTTCCCAAACCTCAGTTCTTGACTTCTGTGCATCCACTGGCCCAACACTACATGGAAGCTGCCAAGGCTTGGAGCTTTCACGCTCTGAAGCAATGGACTGAGCTGTACTCTGACCCCTTTTAGCCGTGGTGTGGTTAGAGTGGCTGGTATGCAGGGCACCAAGTCCCAAGGCTGCACACAGCAAGGGGGCCCTGGATGCAGCCCAGGACACGATTTTTCCCTCCTAGGCCTCCGGGCCTGTGATGGGAGGGGCTGCCGTGAAAAATCTCTGGCATGCCCTGGAGACATTTTCCCCATTGTCTTGATGATTAACATTTGAATCCTGATTACTTATGTAAATTTCTGCAGCAGGCTTGAATTTCTCCTCAGATAATGGATTTTTCTTTTCCATTGCATCGTCCGGCTGCAAATTTTCCAAACTTTCCTCCTCTGCTTCCTCTTCAATGCTTTGCCACTTCGAAATTGCTTCCAGCAGATACCCTAAATCATGTTTCCAGTTCAAAGTTCCACAGATCTCTAGGGCAAGGGCGAAATGCCATCAGTCTCTTTGCTAAAGCATAGCAAGAGCCACCTTTGCCCCCGTTCCCAAGTAGTTCCTCATCTCCATCTGAGACCACCTCAGCCTGGACCTTATTGTCCATATTACTATCAGTATTTTAGTCAAAATCATTCAACAAGTTTCTAGGAAGTTCCAGATTTTCCCACATCTTTCTGTCTTCTTCTGAGCCCTCCAAATTGTTCCAATCTCTGCCTGTTACCCAGTTCCAAAGTCGCTTCCAAATTTGTTAGTATCTTTACAGCAGCGCCCCATTCTATGGATACCAATTTACCGTATTAGTCCATTCTCACGTCACTATAAAAAAACTGCCCAAGACTGGGTAATATATAAAGGAAAGATATTTAATTGACACACAGTTCCATATCACTGGGGAGCCCTCAGGAAACTTACAATCATGGTGGAAGGCATCTCTTCACAGGGTGGCAGGAGAGAGAATGCTAGACTCTTATAGAACCACCAGATCTCTTCAGACTTACTCATTATCATGAGAACAACATGGGAGAAACCTCTCCTGTGATCCAATTACCTCCACCTGGTCCTGCCCTTGACAAGTGGGGATTATTACAATTCAAGATGAGATGTGGGTACACAGAGCCAAACCATATCATCAGGCAAAGTTGGAGTAATAACATTCAAGGTCTCAAGACTGACATATCTTCCCTCCATCCCTAGGTCCAATGACTGCTACCTCTCTGACTCTGTCTTCTACTCCCCTTCCTCTCACTCTGTTCTCACCACACTAGTTTCTTTGCTGTAACTCAGGGCATTTGCCCTTGCAGTTCCATTTCCCTGGAATGCTCTCCTCAGACAGCTACATGGCTGTCTCTCTCACCTCCTTCAGACTTTTACTCAAATATTGTCTTTTCAATGAGACTTTTCCTATGGTTCTAATTAAAATTTCAACACATACACGATATTCTACTTATGTCCTTTCTGCTTTATTGTCTAATTCCTCCCACTAACATTTGGGTTCCTTAAGGGCAGGGATTTCCATTCCTTTTATTCATTTCTAGATTCCCAGCATCTTCCAGATACCTGGTTCATAGTAGGTCATTAACAAATATTCACCAAATTAATAGCTACATGAATGAATGATATAAATAAAATAAACCTGGACTTTACATCTAATTGTTGGCTGATTAGAAACAAGCCTCTCTTTATCTCTTTTTACTTGATTTATTCCTCTGTAAACTAAGGTCATAATACTCCATCAAACTCATGGCTTTCACCATTGATTGTGAATTCATGGCATTTCTTAATCAAAAGCATTGAGAGAGGAGATGTTTATAGTTAGAGAAAAAATTCAACATTTTGATCTGGGAGTCAAAAGACCTGGGTTGAAGACATGGAAAAGAGATCTTTGCATTTCATATTAACATAACCATAATTTCCCTTTCTACCTCATAAGATTTTTGTGAACTTTGAAGGAGAGCAGGGAACATAGTAGGTATACAGTCAATATTTGTTTAAATCCTATTTTCTCCCTTATTAGCCAGGCCAAAAAAAAGAAAAAATGTTATAGTGATAATGCTAACAACATCAATAGGAGCTATTCTTACTTTGTCTCTGGGTGGTTACCTTAGTTGTAAGATACTAAGCTTTTGGTGGATTTAGTACACATAGGCTGATTTGTTTAACTCAGTTTCATCTTCATTGACTCTACCCACACCTTGGCCATACCTGATATCAATGAAGGCTGTGTCAACTCATGCCTTTCTCGTACTACTTTTAAAAGCAGTCTAAAGTTCAGTATCTGATGACAATTCATTCAGTGATACTATTCTGCCACTAAATTACTTTTACCATTAATTAACTCTGTAAAGGATAAAAGATTTACAATACCTGATCATTAACCTTCGGGAGCTCATAGCATATTGGATTTATATAAATAGAAGTGCATAATACATTGACTAGTTAGAATAGGATCCTCTTAAGACAGTTATCTGATTATTTGTAACAAGTTTCTATATGCCATATAAGAGGCACAACAGGACATGTTAATCAGATGTCCTTTTAAAAAAATCCATAAAGACACATTACAAAAAATTCAATTCCATTTGTAGTCACTTTTCCCATTATTGATTATAAGATGGCAACAGTAGACTTTAAATGGACTTTGCACAAGTGATTGACATTTGTCTGTCTGGCAAAGTCAAGTCAGTCTCCATTCTCTGACCAATACAGCAGAGTGGAGGTGGAGTGAGAGAAACTGCATAAATGTCAGAAGTTGTGGGAGACCAGAGGGACAGGCTAAAAGTATAAAGATAACATTTAGAGAAACTTTCCCCATATTTTTATCTTTTTAATATTAAATTATAATTAAAAAATGAAAAAAATACCTCTCAGACTCTGACAACTATAATAATCCTGTGCATTTGCACACATTTATGTACTTAGAGCTGCACAAAACCCATGAAATAACCAAGAGCAGTTATTATTCCCATTTTACAGGCAAGAAAACAGAGGCATGGAAATGACAGCTGGCTTGTTAAATTTGTGTATTGGAGAAAGACAAGAGTTTGTGTTTATGTTAGGAGGGACTTGGAGAGCAGTATGTTTTGGGGGAGTAACCCAGGAGAACCTTAGCTTTTGTGATCCCCAGCAGTAATCTCCTAGGAAAAACATTTTGCCTGGAAAATTTAACAATAGTAAACTAAACAATGTTCCAGGAATAAACATTGGGTCTATTTTCAGTCCAGTGGTATGCACAAGGCTAGAGTAAGCCTGAAGGAATGTTTTGTGTGATGGAGAATAAACTGAACTTATTTGGTGCTGTTGCCTTTTGTCCAAGCCCTTGTCCTAGAGTCCCCAGGACCATTTATGCTTATTAGTCCTCCTTTATCTGGTGTCCTGGGAAGAAACAAGTGGTAAAAATTAAAAAAAAAAAAAAAAAAAAAAAAAGGCTAAATAGGACATTTTATTATCTTCAGGGTTAAAATTGTTACTTCATTCAAAACAATTGGGAAATAGCAGGCCTTCCACCTTTCCTTGTTATCATTATATGTGCAGAAGTAAAGTACTCCCACTACTACAGTAGTTGCTATAACCCAAATAATGTAGTTTCTGTATTTAAGAGTAAAATCGGAGAGGCTGATATGCAAAGAAAATAAACCAAAAAAAACCCAGAAGTTATGAGACCTGGACTATAGAGACATTTTTTCCCTCTAATTGCATCCCCTTGGGTGATTAATTTACTTTTATTAGTACTCCATTGCTTTGTTTTGTTTTCTTGTGAAATGCAAAGATGGCAGGGGTGGGGAAGGATGGGCACTGAACTAAGTGGTTGCTTATACTTGATATAGCACTCTAATTCTTTGAGAGTTTTTTTGCTAGAAGGCTATGGGATGAAGATTGGTCAATTGTCCATTTAAAGTAGAAGCAATTTTCTGAATTGCTTATTTGTGATGAGCAGAGACACACAACCTTAGTGTCTCTTCATTCACTGTTCATACTCAATGAGTTTCCTGTGCCTTCTGAAGCAAATAATGTCTATCTGATACATTTCTGGCATTCTGTTCACCGCACTCTTAAAGATAAGTATAAACTTTTTGCAGGAGATGTAGTTATATACACAGTAAGTCTGGGTGAAATATTGGCTGTGGTTTGAAGTTTGCATATATATTAGTGTAGATTGCTTCTTCAGAGATTAGGAAATCCTCAAGGAGGAAATGTCTCAAGGAGGAAAGGGAGTCAAGTAACAGGTAGAAATGAATGTTATTAAACAGAAGACATGCCCAGGTACAGAACCCTGTCTCTTCAATCTGTTAATATGATGTGCCTTCTATTTCATTAACTTACCAATCAATATAATAGTGTGTTACATACATTAAATATTGTAAGAATTCTGTGGAGGGAGATGTGCATGTGGGCTAGGGTCATCAGAACAGGTTTCAGAGAAGAGAGAATTCTACAAGGAATTTGAAGATCAGCAGAAAATGCATAGATGGAGAAAATAAGAATGATTTTCCAGTATGAAGGATAGCATAGACCAAAATTAAAAAAAAAAAAAAAAAACAGAGTATCTCTTTTAAAACCATTGTATATTGATCAAATTTAGAAAATTTAACATCAAGAGAATAATACTATTTACTATTCAGTCTATGTTCAAAGTTTATGTCCTCTATATAATTTTTTTCCTCTTATTCAAGATCCAATCCAAAATCAATTTCATTATTGTCATGACTCTAATTCCTCAACCTTTATGATGTTGACATTTTTGGAGAACAAAGGTCAATTTTTAGGATTTCCTTTAATTTGGATTTCTAAAAAATATTTCTCCATGGTTAGATTTAATTATGAATCTTGAACAGGAGCACTACTTCAGTGATATTTTTTCTTCTCTGTGCATCATATCAAGCGGTACATGATTAATGACATTAACTTTGTGTCATTGGGTGTCCAGTCATTGATGACATTACTTTGACCACCTGATTAAAATGAGATCTATGGGGTTTTCCCATTTTTCTCTTTGTAATTAATGTGATCTGTAATAGGAGATATTTTAAAATGATGTAAGCATCCTGTTCCGCGTTAAACTTTCCCCAAATAGCTTTCCTATTCATTAAGCAGGCTATTCCTTTGCTTTAAAAATTTCCAGTGGGAGTAGGATTCTTTGGAAATTTCAATTTAAGCAGACACATTATTTTATTTTATTTTATTTTATTTTTTATTATACTTTAAGTTCTAGGGTACATGTGCATAACGTGCAGGTTTGTTACATATGTATATATGTGCCATGTTGGTGTGCTGCACCCATCAACTCATCAGCACCCATCAATTCATCATTTATATCAGGTATAACTCCCCAATGCAATCCCTCCCCCTCCCCCCTCCCCATGATAGGCCCCAGTGTGTGATGTTCCCCTTCCCTAGTCCAAGTGAGCTCATTGTTCAGTTCCCACCTATGAGTGAGAACATCCGGTGTTTGGTTTTCTCTTCTTGTGATAGTTTGCTAAGAATGATGGTTTCCAGCTGCATCCATGTCCCTACAAAGGACGCAAACTCATCCTTTTTTATGGCTGCATAGTATTCCATGGTGTATATGTGCCACATTTTCTTAATCCAGTCTGTCACTGATGGACATTTGGGTTGATTCCAAGTCTTTGCTATTGTGAACAGTGCCGCAATAAACATACGTGTGCATGTGTCTTTGTAGTAGCATAATTTATAATCCTTTGGGTATATACCCAGTAGTGGGATGGCTGGGTCATATGGTACATCTAGTTCTAGATCTTTGAGGAATTGCCATACTGTTTTCCATAATGGTTGAACTAGTTTACACTCCCACCAATAGTGTAAAAGTGTTCCTATTTCTCCACATCCTCTCCAACACCTGATGTTTCCTGATTTTTTAATGATTGCCATTCTAACTGGTGTGAGATGGTATCTCATTGTGGTTTTGATTTGCATTTCTCTGATGGCGAGTGATGATGAGCATTTTTTCATGAGACACATTATTTTAAAATAAATATTTAAATCAATAATCAGTGTCACATGCATCTGTGTTAAGAGACCAACAAACAGGCTTTGTGTGAGCAATAAAACTGTTTAATCACCTGGGTGCAGGTGGGCTGAGTCCAAAAAGAGAGTTAGCAAAGGGTGGTGGGATTATCATTAGTTCTTACACGTTTGGGATAGGCGGTGGAGTTAGGAGCAGTTTTTGCAGGCAGGGGGTGGATCTTACAAAGTACATTCTCAAGGGCGGGGAGAATATTACAAAGTACCTTCTTAAGGGCAGGGAAGGATATTACAAAGTACCTTCTCAAGGGTGGGGAGGGTGTATCGTACAAAGAACATTTACAAGGGCAGGAGAATATCACAACGTACATTATCACAAGGGCAGGGATGGTGTATTTTCACAAAGTCAATTGATCAGTTAGGGTGGGGCAGGAACAGACCACAATGGTGGAATGTCATCAGTTAAGGCAGGAACTGACTATTTTCACTTCTTTTGTGGATCTTCAGTTGCTTCAGGCCATCTGGATGTATACGTGCAGATCACTGGGGATATGATGGCTTAGATTGGGCTCAGAGGCCTGACAATCAGTACTTATTCATTTCCAATCCCTGAACCTTTGTTTCTGATTCTTGACCTACTGCTGGCTAGGACTTCAAACACAATGCTGAATAGAAGAGATAAGATCACATATCCTTTCCTTGTTTTTGATTTTAGAGAGAATGCATTCTATTAGCTGTAGAATTTTTAAAGATGTTCTTTACCGGAGAAAATTTATTTCTATTTCTATTTTTCTTAGTACTTCTTAATCATCAGTGGGCATTGGATTTTCAAATTTTTACACATCTATTGAGATGATTATATTTTTTCCCCTGGAACATTCTTCCATTCTTAGAATAAAACCCACTTGGTACTGAAATATTTTCCATTTTATATATTGCTTGATTCAATTTTTCAATATTTTCTTAGGGATATTTGTACCTATAATTATGCGGAATAGTGAACTAATGCTTTTTTTCTTATAAGAAATGTACTTGTTTATTATTTACATCACAGTTTTGCTGATCTCATAAAACTAGACTTTAAGTGTTCCTTTCTCTTTTATCTTGGGCAGTGTTCATACGGAATGGTTTTAATCCTCCATAAAGATAATAGAATTTGTTTGTAAAGCCATCGAACCAGTTTTCTTTGATGAAAGATTTTTTATAACGAAGTCAATCTCTGCTTTCGTTATCTATTATTGTGTAATAAAACACACAAAAACTTAGTGCCCTAAAACAATAACAATCTATTATCTTTTCACACTTCTATGAATTGGCTGGTTTTGTCTGGGCTGCCTTCACCTGGAGGGTTGGCTGAGCTGTGAGCCCCAAGATGCCCCCACTCCCAAGTCTGTCAGTTGGCTCTGGCTAATGGCTCAGACTTTCTCTCTGTGTTTTCTTTCATCCTAGGTAACCTCAGGAAACTGTTCAAAAAGATTGGAGGTAGAAGATACAAGATATCACTGTGCCAGGCTTCAGAAATTGTACACCATCATTTCAGCCACATTTTGTTGATCGAAACAAGTCACAGAGACATCCCAGATTCAGGACAGGGGATACAAATTCTGCCTCCAAATAGGAGGAGGGGCATGCAGAATATGCGGAGTTGTTGCAACCATCTTTGAAAAACAATTTACCACAGCCAATTCAGGCCAGAGTAATTCATATCCCTTCTACATTCTCATTCAATCAGAGCATCAGACTTAAAATTATTGATCTCATCATATAAATCTGGTCCAGATACTGATGAGGCATTTTGGATGTAGTTTCTCAAGCACATCTTTGATACCACTCCTCTTTTTTTTTTTTTTTTTGAGACAGAGTCTCGCTCTGTCACCCAGGCTGGAGTGCAGTGGCAGGATCTCAGCTCACTGCAACCTCCGCCTCCCGGGTTTACACCATTCTCCTGCCTCAGCCTCCGGAGTAGCTGGGACTACAGGCGCCCGCCACCTCGCCCGGCTAGTTTTTTGTATTTTTTAGTAGAGACGGGGTTTCACCGTGTTAGCCAGGATGGTCTTGATTTCCTGACCTTGTGATCCGCCCGTCTCAGCTTCCCAAAGTGCTGGGATTACAGGCTTGAGCCACCGCGCCCGGCCACCACTCCTCTTAATCTAGATACTGAAAGAACACATCCTCCCATATGCCTCCACTTCCTGGGCCCGACACAAACACATTCCTCCATATATCATAGCCTGGAGAATCTCCGATAAGGTTACAACCGATTGTAAAAGCGCAGGAACCGATAAGAAAACTGCTAAAAGTATAACTTAAAATGTAAACCAATTGTAATGCTGCAACCAGAAGAATTCCCTTGTTTCTCTGTAACTTTACATATCCTGTTTACATCGAGGTATAAGAAGCGAGCGCACGCATTGTTCCAGGCCCTCTTGTATGTTGTGGAAGGGAGGGACGGAGTTTGAACTTGCAATAAAGATCCTTGCCGCTTGGCTTTGACTCTGGACTCTGGTGGTCTTCTTCGGGGAATAAACGGTCTGGGCATAACAATACCTCTGAACAAAAATGACATCATCTCCTCCAATACCTACAATATGTAATGTTGAAAAAGCAGTAGGATATTGGCTACAAACACTCCCATTCAAAAGGTGAAGGACAAGAAACTCATGGAAGGAGTAGCAATTCTTACCTCCAGCCATGGACACGTTGCTAATTTCACCTTCCACAGTAGGGACTATTTCTCGATTAGGGCCCAGTTCTAATCCCTGAAAGTATTAATAGTTCCCTAACCCATGGTTCTTCTCATCTCTTGTTTTTCCCTATCTGGGTCTTTCTTGCTCCGGGTCTTGGTTCTACCCTCTGGAACATCTTTTTTCATAAGCAATGGCTGTGTTGGCAGCTAAGTAGCTCTCTCAGCAAACTTTCAGCCTGTGGAAAGTTAGAAGACAAGAAGTCTCTTTCATTTTGTAGTATCTCTGATGTTTTTAGTTTAATATAATACATCTCTCTTAAAACTTTGTGGGGGTTCTATTATCTATCAGGTTATAGTTCATACAAGGCAAAATCCATTCCAACAATTCATTTTTCGGGCAGGTTTCTCTCCACTTTAGACATCGTGTCAGGACAATGCCTTTAAAATTCTCAGGAGCTTTTTTGCCAAGCTAAGAGAGTCTAGCAAGCATAGCCATAAATCTTTTCAAGGATTTTAACAAAAGGTTTATAGTCTTGCCCTTGATTTGATCTAGATTCTGAGGCTATTTCTTACTTTGAGAATATTACATCAGTTAGAGAGATAGGAGATGTGGAAAAGTTTCATCTTCCAATCCAGCATGATTGGGGCCCCTCATATTTCTTCTAAATTTTGTTTATAAATTGAATAGCTACTACTTTAAATTGCCTCTTTCTTCTCATACCTTATTCAGTCAAAAACAAAAAGTACAACAAAATTTCCCAAAACACCTCATTGACACTTTCAACCTTCTGCTTGGATAACCTCTTCTCCTTGCCTCCTCACAGTTAATTATCCATACAAATGACAAAATAATCCTTATCAAGATCTATGGCAGTGGTCCACCATTACCTCAAGTGGTGTTTCTGAGTAAATTAGAAAAAAAATTGTTTCTTCCTCAAAATATACTGTTACATCAAGGAAAATTGTAACAAATATACATACCTATGATGACTATAAATGTGAATGGCAGCCCCTAAAATTGCATTGTGCAAATTCTGCATAACTGAACTACTGGCTTTGCCTTGTTCCGAACCTTCTGATGGCTTTCCTTCACAGTTAGAACATTGTATAACCTATACGAATCTATAAAGAATATATAAATACCTCCTACAAACCAGTAATATAATAGGCAAAACCCTTGAACAAACTCTCTAGAAAGAATGATATAAAAATGGCCAATGGGCTGGGGGCAGTGGCTCATGCCTGTAATCCCAGCACTTTGGGATGCCCAGAGGGTGGCTCACGAGGTCAAGAGATCGAGACCATCTTGGACAACATGGTGAAACCCCGTCTCTACTAAAAATACAAAAACTAGCTGGGCGTGGTGTCACATGCCTGTAATCCCAGCTACTTGGGAGGCTGAGGCAGGAGAATCACTTGAACCCAGGAGGCGGAGGTGGCAGTGAGCTGAGATCACGCCACTGCACTTCAGCCTGGGCGGCAGACTGAGACCGTGTCAAAAAAAAAAAAAAAAAAAAAAAAGGCACATTGAAACCACAATGAGATGGTTCTATGCACTTACAAAAAAAGATTAAAATTTAAAATGACTGATGACACTAAATGTTGGGTAGGATGTGGAAGAACCAGAACTCTGGAACATTGTTGAAGGGAATGAAACATGGGTGCAGCATCGGCGGGGTCCCTGTAAGGCTGCTGAGGTTCTCTCCAGATGCTGAGACCCGTGTATCCTCTGCACAGGCCAGCGTTGAGCTGTAGTTGTAGTAGTCTGCCTTCCGAAGCAACGTGTATTTACAATGGTGGCAGTCTTCATAATTCCAGTCACTTTTCTCAGAAGGATTGAAGAGTTTTACAATTTACTTGTGAAAGAGAATCATGAATTAAGAATAGCAGAGGGGGCAGGTGTGGTGGCTCACCCTATAATCCTGGCACTTCAGGAGGCTGACATGATGGACAAATTGCTTGAACTGAGGAGTTCAAGACCAGTCTGGGCAACATGGAAGACCCTGTCTCTACAAAAAGTACAAAAATTAACCAGGCACGGTGGCATGCACCTGTAGTCCCAGCTACTCAGGAGGCTGAGGCAAGAGAATCACTTGAGACCAGGAGGTGGAGGTTGCAGTGAGCTGAGATAGCAACCCTGCACTCCAGTCTGGCTGACAGAGACCCTATCTCAAAGAAGAAGAAGAAGAAAAAAGAAAAAAGCAGGAGGGCAGGAACAGTGAGGGGTTTATTCAATGGACTAAAGCCTGGAAATGTAGACTTTGCCAACACTGCCACTCCTACTCGGATGAAGACAATGTTTCAGGCAGCCAGGATTTGGATGATAAACAACAAAGGAGAAGAGCGCAGAACAATTACTGCCAGGCTTC
The DNA here is from genome assembly GCF_002776525.5 of Piliocolobus tephrosceles. NCBI lineage: Eukaryota > Metazoa > Chordata > Mammalia > Primates > Cercopithecidae > Piliocolobus > Piliocolobus tephrosceles. Next base: position 20,198,390 of record NC_045434.1, read on the forward strand.
ACAAAGAAAATGTGAAGATTACTACACTAGAGATTGATGTTGCCACTGACGGATGATATGCTGAAATCGAAGTCACAACTGACCAGCAGAAAGATGCTGAACACAAGGCTGTCCCTGTAAATTCTGTTTTAAGATTTTAATGATACCTTATTTGAGGATTTTAATGGTTATGATTTAAAAAATAAGAAAGTTAGATTTGTTGGACATGCCAAACAGAAATAAAAGAGGATTATCTTATACTTTTAAGATATTTCAGGTTTTATAAGAGTACTGGCTTTTTAAAAGTACTTGTACGGATCATGACTGGCTGATAACTATTCTTACTAATGAAATCTTATAATTATTTACATATATCCTTGAAAATAATAACAGGAACTGCAAATAACATTATTTGGAAAGGTCCAAACACCTTAGAGAATTCAGTGTCAAAATCATATTAATTGCCACAATCTGAACAGGATAAGTCAGAACAAAATCCAAATGTTTTCTTTTAACTAAACATGAAAATTGCTGCAATATTCAAGTTCAAGCTTCCAAAATGTTCCAGGAGTTGCAGAAACTCTCAGAGTGTTGATTGCTAAATTAAAATAAGAAACTCATGAGCTTCCACTTAGCACAGGTTGAAATTTCCTCTTAATATTCTTCCCAACTTAGCTAGACCTTCCTACACTTTTATGGGACAATTGTAGAGCAACCTGGTGACCATGGTCCTGAGACTTTGTAAACAATTGCAGAAAATGCAAAACACTTGGCCGGAATATCAGGAATGACGATTTGGGTGGAAATGAAGAAAATTTTGTTGGTAACCATGTAAATCATTTGATTCCCCTTATCTGTGATCTTGATGTGGCTCCTTATGTAGGTTTACCTGCTAATTAAAGTTTAGAGGAGTTTAATAAGGTCAGTAAAAATGTTGAAAGTTTTTCATCAAAGTCAATGACTCTTTTTGCCTCATTATTGAAATGATAGGATGATGTTGCAAAAGTGGATTTGAGGTTGAAGACTGCACCAAAAGAGAAAAGCCTTGGATTATTTATGGTTAAAAATATGAAAGATTTAGTTAAAGCAACGGATAGTTCAGAACCATTAAAACTTGATTAAGACTTCATTATAGGTTCCAGGGAATGTGATGCAACTGCTCGTGATGCAACTACTCGTGTATGTGAGCTACTGAGGTACCAAGGAGAGCGCTGTCTCTGAAAGGAAATGTAGCAGTGGTGAATTCCATTTCCTGCAAGTGTCACGACATCAGGAAAGTGGGGATCTCTTCTGGGAAAGAAATTGGGGCTCTGTTACAACAGCTGGGAGAACACTGGGAAAAAAATGGTTACCGGCCGGGCACGGTGGCTCATGCCTATAACCCTAGCACTTTGGGAGCCCCAGGTGGGAGGATCGCCTGAGCTCAGGAGTTCAAGACCAGCCTGGGCAACATGGTGAACCCCTATCCCTATTAATATACAAAGAAAAAAAAAATTAGCCAGGGGTGGTGGCCTGCGCCTGTAATCCCAGCTACTCGGGAGGCTGATGCAGGAGAATTGCTAGAACCTGGGAGGCGGAGGTTGCAGTGAGCTGAGATCGCGCCACTACACTCCAGCCTGAGCGAAAGAGCAAGAATCCATCTCTAAAAAAAAAAAAAAAGAAAAAAGAAAAAGAAAAGTGGTTACCAAATGGAAAAAGATTCCCTTCTAAATGGCATAAAGAAGACATAAAACTGGTGGCTACTAAAAGTCAGAACATTTTAAATAAGGCTATTTTTTCCTTCTCCCTCTTAGTGAGATTTTGGAAATGACAGTACAATAAAAGCCAGTTTAAAGGACCTCTTAAACATAAAGGTCTTATTTTATGAATTGTATTTCAGGAATTAAACTGAAGTTCACCTCCTCTTGATCTGATTTATATTACTGAAACAGTTCTGTTGAAATAGTTCCGACTGAGAAAAGCATAATTGGCTTCTACTCTCTTAATCTATTTAGACTTTTTTTTTTTTTTAAATTTAGCATTTGCATAAGGTGGCACTCAGATTGATCTGAAAAAGTGTTAACTGTCTTGAAGAAAAAATGTTTATTAATTGCAATTGAGATAACTGAATTACTTTGTACAATGACTGTCTATGATGTGTTTGTTCTTATCTGAATTCCAAAATAAATAAATGAGTGCCTCAAAAGAACTTGAAAAAAGGTACAACTATTTTAGAAAACTGTTCAGCAGGGTTTTTTTTTCATTAAAAGGAAAAAATACACTTGCTCTATGCCCCAGCAATTCCACTCGAAGCATTTACCCAAGAGAAATACAAAGATATGTCAACACAGTGAGTTATATAAAATAGTATCTTTATTCATAATAGTCAGAAATTAGAATCCATTCAAATGAATACCAACAGAAAAATAGATAAATAATTGTGGAATGGTTATATATGGAATATTAACTAATTAGCAGTTAAAAAAAGAATTGACTAATAGTGTATGCAAAAACATAAATAAATCTAAAAACATATTGAACAAACAGAGCCTTACCAAAAGAATGTATACTCTATGGTTTCATTCATATAAAATTCTAGAATGGGTGGAACTAATTTGTGGTGGGAAAAAGAAAAACTAGACCATATGCATCAGGAGACAGGGTGGAGACTGACTGGAAGTGGAGATGAAGGAACTCTTAGGGATAATTAGAAAAAAAAAAATTTAGAGAGAGGGTTTCACTCTCTCACCCAGGCTGCAGTGTTGTAATCACACCTCACTGCAGCCTCAAACTCTAGGGCTCAAATGATCCTCCCACCTCAGTCTCTGAAGCAGCTGGGACCACAGGTGCATTCCACTGCACCTGGCTAATTTTTAAATGTTTTGTCAAGACAGAGTCTTGCTATGCTGCCCAGGCTGATCTTGAACTTCTGGACTCAAGTGATCCTCTAGCCTCTGCCTTTGAGAGTGCTGAGGTTACAGGTGTGAGCCACTGCACCAGGCCAAAATAGAAATATTCTGTAACTTGTTTGAGGTGATGGTTACATGAATGAATATACTTGTCAAAATGTATCTCAGCCAGGTGTAATGGCACATACCTATAGCCCCAGCTACTCAGCAGGCTGAGGCAGGAGGATCTATTGAGCCCAAGAGATCGAGGCAATAGTTCTCTACAATTATTCCTAGGAAAAGCCACTGCACTCTGGCCTGGGCAACAAAGTGAGATCCTATTCCTAAATTTTAAAAAAGTTATCTAATCCTAAAATCTATGCATTTCACTGTATGTAAATTTTACCTCAATTAAAAAATAATCTGTGCTTGGGTCTAATAGGATCTTCTTCCTGGCCACCTCTCTGATCTTATGTTCAGTCACTCTACCCCTAGTTCACAGTGCCCCAGGCACTATGACTTTATTGGTTGTTCCTCAAACCCACCAACCACTCTCACCCAGTCTTTGTACTTGTTGTTCTCTTTGCCTGAAACACTCTTCCCAAGATCTCTTCATGGCTTGCTTACTTGCCTCCTTTGGGTTTCTGCTCACTTGTCTTCAGGTAAGAGACCCCGACCACTCTCTCTGAAATTCTATCTGTTATCTGACTTATCCCCAAATGCTAGATGTCTTGACCCTACTTTACTTTTCTTCTATAATAACTGATACTGTATTATGTGTTCATTTGATTATTTTCTTTTCAGACTAGAATGTAACTTTAATAATGGCAGATTTTTGTTGTTGTTCTTAACTGTATCCCCAGTTCTTAAAATGGTGCCTGGCACAGAGCAGGCCTTGTTAAATGAATGAATGACGACCTCTGTGGCTTACTTGAAATATATTATCTTCTGGTCTGAACATAGCTGGGAGATTCCCTTCCACTGCTCTAAACTCTTGTTAGGTATAGTTGCATTTTGTCTCTCTCTAGAAGGGCCTCCCCTACCTGAAGAAACTGGGAGTAAAATATTTTCTTGTGATAAAACTGTTTTTCCACCCCATGTTTCAGACTATGGTTATTCTGGTTAGTGGTTTCCTTCCAGGTAGGTATGGATCACACTTATGCAACCCACGGTCGTTTATTCTCACATTATCTGATTTCCAAACCAGCTTAACTCAGATCATTAAGTTGCTGATCCAATTCATTCTTTAAATTAAAATGACTGAAATGATCAGGCTGACCAGACTTTGGCATGGCCATTCCATTCTTAAACATTTAGTTTAAGATAGAGAACAGTGACATACACAGACATTCATGTATAAAAATAATATGTAAATATTTAAAATAGAAAAAGACACACTATTTTCACTGGTAATGAAGTTTTGGCCAGTGACTGTAAGTCATGGAGAACTGTGGTTGACTTCCTGGGGATATAATCAGTCTTTGTTAGGAAAATGAATGGCTACATAAGTATAGTACTTGTATTAAGTATTCTATGCTCAAGACTGAACTAGATTAATTGTCCATAGAGTGTTAATCTCAAGCACCTCAGGCTACTTCTTCACGTTTCACAGCTAGCACTGGAATAAAGGAAGTGAGGCATTGAATTAAACCTCTTCATTGTATAGGAAGAGCTTTCTTAAAATAATAACTTTTTTAAAAATTTTTGATTCATGTCTTACAGATGAGATATATAAAGTTTTGACATAAACATCTGAGTTAGTGGCTCCTTGAGGATAGAGAGATAATGGATCAAACATGGCATATTTTTAAATATGTCAGAAAAATATTTACATTTTGGCCATTTCATAGCATAGGTACATTCTTTGCACTGGTGGAATGAAGTAGTTATAAAAATAAATGACATTAGTGAATATTTGCTTCAAGTTAACCAACATTTTCTGAGCATGTGTTAAGCATTATGCAAGAAATTCTAAATACAAAATAAACCAGGTGTTCTCGTGCTTGAAAGGAGCACAGGTGGAAGAGAGCTGTGAGATAAGATAGATGCATACACAAATGAGTATTATGCTCTAAGGCAAACTTTGAAACACACCATAATCAAATGTAATATTTAATGAGAAAATAAGGCAGATTCTGTTCTTAAGTGTTTTCATCTGGGTCTTAAAAGATGTTTAAGACTTAGGACAAGTATTGAATGTCAGGCAGAAGGGACAGCATGAAAAAAAGATACACAGTCAGGAAACTGTGTGTATATTGGTGGGAATGATGGTAGCCTACTATAAGAAGGGCTTAGAATTGGAGGGAAGATGTAATGAAATATAGGATTAGAAAGTTCAGCAGGGGAAATGTTTACAGAGGGTTGAGGAGTTTAGGCTTTATTACATTTTCTATAGGGAACTTCTAAAGTTTTCTGAGGACAGTAGTGACATGGTCAGATCTGTTTAAAATAAAGTTACTTCTGCAAAGCTGTATTGGTTGGACTGTAGGGAAGAGACAATAAAAGGAATCTCTACAGCTGCAGCTGACTGTGAATGGTAATAGTTCTACTACATGTTTGCAAACATTCTATACTCAGAAGTGCAAAGATATATTTGTATAGGTATCTTTATACACAGAAGGAGGCATTTACTGCCCATTGATGATAGACTGGATAAAGAAAATGTGGTGCATATACACCATGGAATACTATGCAGCCATGAAAATGAATGAGTTCATGTTCTTTGCAGGGACATGGATGAAGCTGGAAACCATCATCCTTAGCAAACTAACACAGAAACAGAAAACCAAACACTGCATGTTCTTACTCATAAGCGAGAGATGAACAGTGAGAACACAAGGACACAGGGAGGGGAACATCACACACTGAGACCTGTTGGGGGTTGGGAGTAAAAGGGAGGGAGAGCATTAGGACAAATACCTAATGCATGAAGGGCTTAAAACCTAGATGACAGGTTGATAGGTACAGCAAACCACCATGGCACATGTATACCTTTGTAACAAACCTGCACATTCAGCATATGTATCCCAGAACTTAAAGTAATATTTAAAAAAAAAGGAGGAGGAGACATTTACACACATTCACACAACACACACACATATACACGTGTTGGTTTAAAAAAGATTCAGTGAATCTGAGAGATAGAATATTGTATTGGTTAAGGACACATGCCTTAGAATCAAACAAAAGACTGGCTCCTTCACTGTGTAACTTTGCTTAAGATAATTAAACTGTAATATAAAATGGAGTTAAAATGTTTAGTTTTAAGTTTTGTTAAACATTAAATGTAATAACCTATGAGAAGGAGTTAGTATAGTTTTGACCTACTGTATGCACACAATAGCTGAGAGCTAACATTACTACTATTGCCATTTTCACTATTGTTGTCAATTTCAGATGTACTTCAAGTCAATGAGTAATTTGGTAATAGCATTTACTGGAAACAGCTTGAGGTAGAGTCAAGAAGATAAAGCCCATCATCTCCAAAGCTGTAATTTTGCCATTTTAACAAAAGAAGACCCAGAAACAGAACACAGAATCCTCTAAAGACTGTTCCAAGTTTCTTTCCCAGAAATTACTTAAATGAGTAAACACTTTCCATCTCTCCTGAAGTTTCACTATATACTTATTAATGCATTATGCTACTCCTGCTCAGGAATGATCTCCAAAGCATTTAACACAGTAGTTTATCAAACATATTTTTCCCAACTGCTTGAAGTTTATCATACAGTAGCATCTATGACTCATGAAGAAAACAAGCTACAAGGATTACAAGTGATTTTTTCTATTTTTTATCTTGACAGATGTTAAAAAACAACATTAGCAGAAACAATGACATTTGCAAAAAATGAAAAATAAAGTAAATTAAGGGACTCAGAAAAGACAATGAGGGTAATTTGTTCACAATGCTTGTTGACTCACTGGGTGATTGGTGCCAAAAAGAGTAAACAACCAAATATAGTCACTGAAAACAGTAATAATCCACGAAAGAATGAAGACTTGTTCTGTGATGAATCACAGAAGTCAGTGTTACACAGAATCATTCAGGGGGTTTAATTAACCAGAAAGCCATCATTATAGAAGCTCATCTATGACAAGTCTAATGGCATGGACATTGAAGACAGCATTGCCCTGGGCTCCATTGTTGGGAAAGGCCTGGTTTCATCTAGAGTTCTACTTTTCAGATAACACCCACTTTTCATATGCCATAAGGGCTCATAGATCTTGGGTTCCCATTCTTCTCCCCGGCTTCCATATTATCTAGATAGATAGGAGGTACTGGAAAGAGAAGGTCTGAGAAATAAAATCTTAGGTTACATTATTGAATATAGTCTGCTGAGTAAATTTCCTCAAAACAACAATGAAAAAGATTTTTTCCCACTAAGAAATCCTGAAATACACCAGAATATTCATAGCTTTAAAATTTTTCCTTTTGTGTGTGTTGCAGGATAGGTAGTCTGTGGTCTTGCTCTTTTCATTTACTTCCACTTTTCCAGCTTAATCCTCTCCTATATCCCTCATGTACTGCACCATGAACTCTATTCAGCCACCTACCCATGGACATCCGAGCAAAGCTCACATACTTGTACCAGAACACTTGCCTGGAGTTCTCTTTTCCCCATGATAACTTGTTGAAAATATTTTCTTTTGAAGTTTCACAAAACTCCAAGGAACCTATCTATATTTTTTTCTTTTCAAATATTGCCGTAAGATTTTGCTTCTAAAACTTTAGCATTGACATCATTTTGCTTTCATAAATATCTGATTCTCCAAGCATACTGTAAGATCTTAAAAATCAGGAACCAAGGCTTTTGTATTGCCTCATCATCTGAAATGCCTGGCATAGTGATTACTGTATCACAATTGAGAATGCAAAAGCAAATCCTAGTTTTACCACTTAGTACCTGTGTAAATTTAGATGTATTATTTTACCTCTTGGAATTTCTGATTATGCATCTGTAAAAATGGGTATAATAATACCAATTTCAAAGGTTTATGAGGATTACTTATGACAATACATAAAAAGTATCTAAAATGGCACTTGATCCATTGTGTGTGCTCAATAAATAGTAGCTTAAAAAATAAAGTAGCTTAAAAAATAACTCCACTTCATTCTGTGGAGTTGAGGTATAATAATCTTCTTCAGATACATCACTCAGATTATGCCTTCAAGTTGGCCATCAGTTAAAAACAAGCAGCCATTTGTGAGAAAGGATACCCAAGCACAGGGCCAGGTGTGGTGCCTCACGCCTATAATCCCAGCACTTTGGGAGGCCAAGGAGGGCGGATCACGAGGTCAGGAGATCAAGACCATCCTGGCTAACACGGTGAAACCCCATCTCTGCTAAAAAATACAAAAAATTAGCCGGGCATGGTGGCGCGCTCCTGTAGTCCCAGCTACTCAGGATGCTGAGGCAGGAGAATCGCTTGAACCCAGGAGGCGGAGGTTGCAGTGAGCCGAGATTGCGTGCTGCTGCACTTCAGCCTGGGTGAGAGAGTTAAACTCTGTCTCAGAAAACAAACAAACAAACAAACAAAAAACCCCAAGCACTTTACTACAACTCTAATCACTGGAAAGAACAGTTCTTCTTACAGTGATACATTGTTACAAAATCCACGTGTCTGCCAGCAATCTATGATGAGTCTAGTTTTACCTGCTGATTCCTCTGGAATTTATTGCAATGATAAACTTTCCAAAAATTAGAAAGTCATTCCAATATACATAAAATATTCCATGCAATATATATCTGCATGGAATCAACCTAGATTCTCATCCACAGTGGAGCAGATAAAGAAAATGTGGTACATATACACTATGGAATACTACATAGCCATAAAAAGAATGAATTCATGTCCTTTGCAGCAACATGGATGCAGCTGGGGGCCATTACCCTAAGTGAATTAATGCAGGAACAGAAAGCCAAATACTGCATGTTCTCACTTATGAGTGAAAACTAAACATTAAGTACACATGGACACAAAGAAGGAAATAATAGACACCAGGGCCTACTAAAGGGTGAACGGTGGGAGAAGGGTGAGGATTGAAAGCCTACCTATTGGATACTACTATGCTCATTACCTAGGTGACAAAATAATCTGTATACCAAACCCCAGCAACACATAATTTACTCATGTGACAAATCTGCACATGTCCCCCCTAAATCTAAAATAAAAGCTGGAAAGAAAATAATCATCTGAATAATTATAAGAAAAGAACTGATAAGAAAATGTGAGGTTTGTTCTAGTCAAATGAATTGTTGAGCTTTCAAGGTTTTTCTCAGCCCAGTGATGGTGCCATTCTTAAGCTGTATGTTTCTAAGCATGTTATCTGTGACAGGGGTAACCCGCTAATTTAGATCAATTTAATATGCAATCAGTAACTATTAAGATTCACTATCAGGCAAACAAATCCAATTAAATTGCATTTAACTCTACTAAAAATATTTTTAAATCACCTATATATGCCACTTTAGTTATGAAAATTACATTGCAATTGAATTGGGTAAAAGTTGATTTATATATACATATATATGTATATGTATGACATATATAGCATATGTATAGGTTTATATATAACCTTTTTCATATATAATTTATATTACATATAACTTTTTGATAGTGATGTTCTGAATCTTTTCTTCTAGAAAAATGGGCACTCCCCCCTCAGTGATCTTGTTGTATCTTTTACAATGTTCTCTAATAGAACCATCAATATTTTATTGCTCCTAAGGGATGAGAAAGGACTCATGTTTATTCATATTTTTAATCCTACTCTTACAGCCTAGTACAATGTTGGCCCATGGTGGATGATCAATGAATGTTCTTTCAATCAGTTAACTCATTTTCTTAGTTTTTCCTACTCTAACTTGCTCTGTAACTTTGAGCATATAATCAATCTCTATGGGCCTTGACTGTTTCTTCCATGGAAAAGAGACATTAGACACAAAGGGTATCTCATAAATACGTAGTTAGGACAGCTGGTGCTCAACTTTCCAGATCCCACTCTCTTCTCACCCTTACTACCTCCCTTAGTACAGAGAGTGACAGTGTTAGTAAAAGCAAAGATAAAACCACTTTCTTTATTAGATCTGGGTAAGGTCAGCAGGCCCAGGAAACATGCAGAGTCAGATCTGCCTAGGTTTTAATAGGGTTAGAGAGCATAACTGGATCTCATCCTCTGTTTTTTTTAATGGACTATTACCAGGCCCCAGGATCAAAGACTCCTGTTGTTTATCTTTGCTCTTTTACTTTAATAACTGCTGACACTCCATCAGGGTGTTCTGGAGGCCCAGAAGGAGTTTTGATTGTCATTGAAGATAAGATGATATAAAACTCACCAGGCTCTGTACATATCCTCTTATGAGCCTAAGGGGGTAGAAAATAGCATTACTCTTGTTTAAAATGAGCTATCCTTAATCTTTATTTTACAGATCAGGAATCTAAGGCTCAGAGAGACTAACCCATTTCCTTGTTCTGGGCACTGATTAAACAGAGAAGCAGAGTTTGCTCTAAATATCAAGAATACCCATTTCCCTGGAAAAATAAAAAAATAAAAAAATAAAAAATAAAAAACCACAGCTCAGTGAATGTGAACCTTGTATTTCCATCCCCACTGGTGCTTCTCTTGGGTGCTAATAACTCATCTTCTTCTTAGCACCCTAACAGGTCTAGAAAGATAGAAGGAAGAAAGAGTCAGTTTTATTGTTGGCTGTCAGTAAAACAAAATAGACAGCTTCTTGGTGAAACTGGATTTGAGATTGTAACTGGGGTTAACCTGTGACCATCTTTATACCTCACCCTAAATGTGGACATCGGCACCAATGGGTGGGAACATTTGAGCCTAATTTACTCATCCAAATGTCAAGGAGGAAGCTGAAGAATAGGCCACCTCAACCAAGTGGGAGAACAACTGCCCCTTTGCCTGCTTCATAATGGGAGGAAGAGGTGAGAAAGCCCTGTTCCCTCTTATAAAACCCAGGGCAGAAAACACAAAAAGGTACAAGAGAAATGTGCTCATATTGCCATTCAACTGAATAAACATTCCTTAAGTAAAGTCACCCTATAGGGCATGAGGCGCTCAAATTTCAAATCAGCTATCTCTGCTCCCTGAGTTGGAATAAATATAGGTGAAGATGGAGAGACTGGAAGTATTCACTCAATATTATCTTCTCTGTGAGGAGTACAGTAGAAGTATCTCCTTTATGGAAATGTAAGGAAGAAAGAATAAGTTCTTCCATATAGAAGCTTTTAAGTCTCCATCATCTTCCCACCTGCGCTATGGCAATAGTCTCTTAATTAGTGTGTTTGTTATCATTCTTTCCATTTATGTTTTTCACAACATGAAAGATGATTATTAAACTGTGACTCCAACCTTCTGCCAAACCCTTAATATTCATTTGAGAAAATCACCCACTCTTTCCATGCTGCTGTTTCCATTTTAATAAAATGAAGGTCAGGCACAGTGGCTCACCCCGGTAATCCCAGCGCTTTGGGAGGCCACAGCGGGTGGATCACCCGAGGTCAGGAGTTGGAGACCAGCATGGCCAGCATGGCGAAATCCTGTCTCTACTAAAAATACAAAAATTAGCCGGGCATTGTGGCAGTCGCCTGTAGTCCCAGCTACTTGGGAGGCTGAGGCAGGAGAATCGCTTGAAGCCAGGAGGCAGAGGTTGCAGTGAGCTGAGATCACACCACTGCACTCCAACCTGAGTGATAGAGCAAGGCTCCATCTCAAAATAAATAACAAAATAAAATAAAATAAAATGGGGAAGATGGTAATTGTCATGCAAGCTTTTGGTGATGGATGAGTTAACATCATAAAGCACTAATAATTGCTAGTTATGATTCTCATCTATTTATCTTTCTCTGCCTTCTCTCAGCTGCCCTGGCTCAGTACGTGGTATTCCTGTTGTTAGGTACATCACTGCCAGAGTTCTTAGATTAATATGGGCTTGAGGCTGGAAGTACTCAGCTAATTCATTTAACTTAATACCACTTAATGAATCTGGGCTGAATCAGGACACAAGGCTCCAAAGATAATCATTGGGTTCTCCAGTTGGTCCCTGAGCTTTTCTTAAAACATAGCCTAGGCTTTGTTGGTACAGAGCTACTTACTGATTATCCAGAACTGAGCATTAGAGAGAGAAGAAGACTGGGGATACAAGTAGCAGATTGAATCTTTTGGAAGCAATCACTGCAATTATCATAAATGAGTGCAAAGAAAAAAGAGAGCCAAAGACAAATATGTAAAGAACATCTGTATTTAGGGCAGTGGCCTTTAACCATCAATATGTCTTGAACCCACTTGTGAATATTGTCTCAGATGTTCCCACAGCAAAATTATGAGATGTGAAGGTGATGTGGTGATTATAGCATTATAATCGAGTCATTACAGCTTTGAGATTAAATGATTTGTCTACGAGCAGAACCCACATTTCCTAAATCTCTGCTAAAGAAAAGCTACTAAAGTCAGGTATGGTGGGAATGGAGAAAGTCTTATATTGGCTGATGCAAATCTTGATGTGAACTTTCAAGATTTGGCCTTCAGAGAGGAAATGCCTTTTACTGCCTACCTCATTACTTTTTTAAGCTCTTGGCAGAAAAACTCCCAAAAAATAGAAAATATTATTAGTGTTAGAAAAGTGCCAGTTTCAGTTAAGCTCTGTTGAGTCAGTAATTCAACATAAGAGGATTGGTAGAGAGAGTAAGAATAAATAACTTCTAGGGTTGTCTGAACAGCTGAATTTATGATCTATAAAACTCCATCCATAAAAGGGAAAAAATTTGAACATATAAAAATTATAAGCAAGTTCTGCACAGAGCTCAGTTACTGGCAAAAGAGTTTTTCCTAAATGTAGCATTTGGGTTTTGGGGGATTTTAGCAGACAAACATGTTTCAAGTTTTATGGAACTTTACTAAATGGAAAGCGTTGTGCAAAGAACTGGATAGATACTGTTCCTGACCTTATGAAGCCTAGAATCTGGAAGAGGGAAAATTCAACCCTGAAGGTTATCTAGTAACACATTTTATAATTTTTCTTTTTTCCTCAAGTTACATTGATGTAAGACAATGCAAACCTATATGAGATGAACTCGATCCTCTATCATGCCTACTGAATGCCTTAGCTAATGTATTCCTTAAATTAACAATCTTTTTCTCTGTGAAGAATATTGGTTTCTCAGTGGAGTTGAAGTATATAAACAATCCCAAATGAAGACATAGATTTGCTCTGTCTTCAAGGAGTTTACAAACACAACAAAGAAGAGAGATATATTTGGATCTTTTAAAAAAATTTTCAAGTAATAAAGCCACAGTAAAGAAAATGTAAAGAGAAAAATCACCCCAAATCTCACCACTCTAACACTCTCTGGCCATGTCTTTTAATATCTTATGCTGATCTCTCCTTTTCTTGTGGATTCTTAATGTATCAGAACCCACAGTTTGGTCCTTAGACTTCTCATCTTTTCTATCTTCACTTATCCCAAAGTGATCTCATCCAGTCTCATAGCTTTAAATGCTATCTGTATGCTGATGACTCCCAGATTTATAACTCCACCTAGATATTGTGCTACTCCTATAGTTACACTGAGCTGTGCCCTTGGTCTTCAGCAACCACTATCTCTAGCTCTATAATTTTGTCGCTTTGAGAACGTTATATAAATGGAATCATACACACAATCATGTATAATCTTTTGAGATTGACTTATTTTCACTCAGCATAATTCCTTTGAGATCCATCCATGTTGCTATATGTATCAATTGACGCATTTTCTGTGCTATGTATATACCGCCATTTATTTAAACATTCATTCATTGAAAAGCATTTGAGTTGTTTCCAATTCTTGGCTATTACAAATGAAGCTTCTATGAATATTCATATACATGTATTTTTGTGGATGTATGTTTTCATTTTTCTGAGATTAACACCCAGGAACATGATTGCTGGGTTGTATCTTAAATATATATTAGTTTACTAAGTAACTGCCAAATTATTTTCCAAAGTAGCTGTACCATTTTACAGTCCCATCAGCAATATATGAAATATCTAGTTTCTCTGCATCCTTCCCAACACTTGGTATTGCATGTCTCTCTGATTATAGCCATTCTAGTGGGCATGTTGAACATCATTAATAATTTTGCATTCATATATTCTTGATGAAATGTCTTTCATGTCTTTTGCTCATTTTCCAAATTTTACTGTTGAATTTTGAGAGTTCTTTATATATTCCACATAAAAGTCTTTTGTTAGGTATTTGGTTTGCAAAGATTTTCTCCATCTGATCTTGTTCTTTCATCCTCTTTACAGGGTCTTTTGCGGAGCAAAAGTCTTTAAAAAATTAATTTAACTACATTTCGACATTTCTCAATTGATTTGACCAAGATTATCTCTTTTTTGGTCCATAATTCTCATCTTACAGATCATAAATGTTCTGCAAAACACATATCCGAAAATATTGTTCTAGAAAGTTCCTTTCACTCCCAACATTCAGGTGTTCTCAATTCTCTCAGAATTCTACTTTCTACTAAGGATCAGAAACTACTTTAAGAACCAAATTTATGGCAATGAATGCTATAAGAATGAACCATTTTTCCAACTTGCATATTGATGCTTTGGTTGGGGTTTTCTGGGGACAAATGTAAAACAAATAAGAAATGATTTTAAGGGTGGGAATTTTAGTCTTCATAGGAGCTGTTTGGAAAACACCATTATATTGCTAACACATGGCCACTAGACATGGATTCTAGCCTTGGATTTACCATTAATTGTTTCTGTAACTTTGGATAGGCCACTCTATCCTGAGCCCGAATTTCATCATCTGTAAAAATGAAGAATCTGGAGCACATTTAACCTCCTATAATTCTAACTCATACCAGTACTCTATCCAGTTGCAGATGGGAATCTCATCTGTGATGAAAGTGTTGCATGATTCTGATTGGGAACACCAAACAATACGTATGATTTGAGCACTGAGTGTTTAAATGATCCCTAAAATTTCACTAGGATGAACCAATTTTTTGCAACACCTTCCTAATAAAAACACAAGGTGTTTTCTGCTTTTTCTAGAATCAAAGTGTTGAAGCAGTCCTCCACTGCTCCAGGTTTCCTGTGTCAGAGTACTCTGAAATCTATATATCAGTTCTCTGATCATTTCTTTCTAATCTCAATCAAAACTGAAAATTTGTGATCATGATCAGGAATAAACTAAGACAGATAAGACTATTTTTATTCTTTTTTTTTTTTTTTTTTTGAGACAGAGTCTCACTCTGTTGCCCAGGCTGAAGAGAAGTGGTGTGATCTCAGCTCACTGCACCCTCCGCCTCCTGGGTTCAGGCAATTCTCTTGCCTCAGCTTCCCATGTAATTGGGATTACAGGTACATACCACCATGCCCGACTAATTTCTTTCTTTTTTTTTTTGTATTTTTAGTAGAGACCAGGTTTCACCATGTTGGCCAGCTTGGTCTTGAACCCCTGACCTCAGACAATCCACCCAGCTCGGCCTGCCAAAGTGCTGGGATTATAGGACTGAGCCATCACACCTGGCCAAGACCATTTTTCTTAAAGTTAAGTGGGATTTGGAGGTAGGAAGGGAGGAGGAGTGAGAAAGAAGGAGGAAGAAGCTGATGAATAGACCTGTGATGATTTATTAATCAATTGGCAGATACACATTCATCCAGTAAGAAGAATATCATTAAAACTGGGTTATAATTAATTGCAACAGCACCCTTGCTTAAAAGGAACTTCACAAAGAAAAGTACATCTCCTAGGCAATTTGGAAATCAGTTTAAAAGATGCTTTTCTCCTAACCTGTCATCCTAAGACTAGGGAATAAGGAATCATTTATAGATACAGAGGGAAGAGAAGGATGAATGTAGTAGTCAGCCAAAGAATGTTGATATCCTGGGTGCTGGAGAGAGAGGCAAAAGTGTAAGTGCAAGAAAGAGGTAAGTGTGTCTGAGAACACAGTGGTGAAGGTGGGTAGGGAAGAGGATACTCACAAAATCACAGATATTTAGAAAACCACTTGGTTAAGTGAATCAATAAAAGTTTAACAATCTGAGATTTGCAAAGGATTTGAAAGGTAATCCATTGTCAACCACCTTTCCCTTTTATCTGTGCTCAAATTTCTTTTTCATCATAATCATTCACTTTCTCATTTACTCAGCACATATATTTTTTGAGGTTTTATTATGGGCTTAGTACGGTCATGGGTCTGGAGAACACCAAGGTGATTCAGACAGCATCCTTTTCATCAAGTAGTTGACATTCTAGTCCAGGCTAGTCTAGTTAGGACAACTAAAGAAGTAGTTATTAAAGAATAAGATGTGGCTTTTTGCAGATACGTACTGGGGTGATTTAAAGCAAAAAGGAAGAATGCTTATTTCTATCTGGGCAAGTGAAAAACCCACAGGAAGGGGACCTGGGGTTTGGGAAGGTGGGATCAGAAAAGGCTTCATAGTCAAAGAGGATTCTTTAAGTCTAGGGTCCTCTTTGGGTTCTTCATAGTCAGAGAGGATTTTAAGGGTCGCATTTGAGGATCTAACATCACCAGTTTCGTTCTTTCTGAGATACAAAGCTCGGATGTAGGGTGAGAAGTGAGGTGGATAGAGAAGCCCAGACTCCCAGCCCGCAAATTTTTCCCTTTCTATTTCCGTCTTACTACTTTTTCACACATTTAAAATTAATCTTGTTTTATGTTCTCTTTTGTATCTATTTTGCTTTTAATCCAGGGGACTTTAGTTGAAAACAGCACCACAGAATTTCAACACTAGAAAGTATCTCACAGAATGTAACTAGAAATGACATTTCCTAGAAGGAAACTGAGGCCTAGAGAAAGATACCAACACACACTGGAATATTGTTAACACAGCTGGGTCTAAACTTCTAATCCAGTTCTTTTTTCTTTTTTCCATTATCTCTGCTGCCTACTTCTTTTTCAGGCTATACTTACAATCTCCCTAGGGTGCCAGATAATACTTGTATATTCCAGCTATTTTCATTTTTGCATAATTTTCCCATGAAGATTTTGTCGTTTCCTCTTTCAGACATGACCCAAGAACCTCAGTCTGGCCTAATTAACTGATCCCTATGGCACCTTAAAAGCCACTGCTCCCTTGGGAGATGAAGGGCTCAGGATTGCTGGGCCTCAGCTGCTGCGTTCCCACCAGCTCAGGCCCTCTCAGCATGGCTAGGATGCAAGCAAGTTTCATCCTACATTGAAAAAAATATGAATGCCTGTAGCTGGTCTGGTTTCTTCCAATGTCATTTACAACCTTTGTGGTTTGAGTCTGTTCATAGAAGAATTAGTTGATGGTTTTGAATGTTATTAGAGAAGAACCCCAACTAGTTTCTCAGGGCATTCTTCTGGGAAAACTGCAGCTTAATGAAGATAGTATTCCACATCGTCTCAAGGAAACAACTTGTCAAAACAATGCCCTTTTCAGAATTTAGTTGTGGGTGGATGGAATATGGATATAAATCTGGAGTAAACAGAAATGCTTAAATGTGGCAAAGCCCTTTCCCCTTCTGTGTCTTTGCCTTTGTACAATGACTCATTCAGGATCCCAGAGCCAAAACTGGTATTGTACACAGAGGCGGAAACATTTACATGTGATTTGGGAAAGCTAAAAGCTAAAAAAAAATCTGCTAAAAAGTTTCTCTCTCCACTGAAGTTTCCTGTGGTTTGGCCTGGTAAGTTTGTCTATTAGATGTTCACCTTAAGTTATTCAACCAAAACATCCACACCCTTATCTTCAAGAGGAAAATGCTAAAATGTGTGTGCGTACAATTTTTTTTGAGCCAGTCTCTCTCTCTGTTGTCTGGGGTGGAGTGCAGTGGTGCAGTGATAGATCACTGCAGCCTTGATCTACCAAATTCAAGCAATCCTCATTCCTCTTGCTTCAGCCTCCCTAGTAGCTGTGACAACAGGTGTGCCACCATGCTTGGCTAGTTTTTTTTTTTTTAACTTTTAGTAAAGACAAAGTCTCATTATGTTGTGCAGGCTGGTCTTGAACTCCTAAGCTTTTGTGATCCTCCCATGTCGGCTTCCCAAAGTGCTGGGATTACAGTCGTGAGCCACCATGCCCCACCAAAATGAATATTTTAATACATGTAAGATCACTAACATAATGCTAGGTAAAGAGCCAAGGTGTTCCATGTACATAACATGACGATGATGCTAGTTTATTTCTTCATTTTGTTGAACAAGGTACCTGACCTCCCAGTTTACATCAAGCTTGTAGTTAAAAGATAAAGTAAGACACAGTCTTAATTTTTTTTTTTTTTTTTGAGACGGAGTCTCACTTTATTGCTCAGGCTGGAGTGCAGTGATGTGATCTCGGTTCACTGCAAGCTCCACCGTCCAGGTTCACGCCATTCTCCTGCCTCAGCCTCCCAAGTAGCTGGGACTACAGGTGCCCACCACCACGCCCAGCTAATTTTTTTTTTTTTTTTTTTTTTTTTTTTTTAGTAGAGATGGGGTTTCACTGTGTTAGCCAGGATGATCGCGATCTCCTGACCTCGTGATCTGCCCGCCTCTGCCTCCCAAAGTGCTGGGATTACGGGTATGAGCCACCACACCCGGCTACACAGTCTTAGTCTTTAAAGATCTCACAGTCCCTGAGGAAAGACAGATCCATAAACAAACTCACAATACAGGATGGTAAACAATTTTAACGGAAGGAACCACAGGTATGTTGAAAGAACATCAGTACAGCTGGAGACAGGGAGGGACCCATATGATATGTAACTCCTAAAAGCCAGAAGGAGTTATTATCACATGATTTCTGGGTGCTACAGAAGTTTTTCATCACTCACTAGTATTACATAATTTGCTAGGAATCTATTAAGAAACTTCAAGTAGCCTGATTAGAAGAAAAGACATTAGGAAAAGCAAGTCTCAAAAGTTGGAAAGGGGAAAGAACATGGCATCAGAAAATCCAGAGTGGCTGGCAGCGGGGGCAGAGACTTGCTAGAGAGGACTGCAGGTGGAGCAGGAATTCTGCGCACTGGGTACTGAGGTAACATACTGACTGTATCCTCTTCCAGGAAGGGAAGGTTCAGAAGTAAGTGCTGGAAAAAGAAGGCCACACACAAATTCCAAAAGAGAACCCTGAGGGCACCCTCTAGATGTTCAAAATATCCCATGCTCCACTATGATCATAAGCAATGATAATCCATATAAATCATTTCCATCTTCAGTGTTGTATATAATACAGGGATACAGAATTCAGCTTCAAAGCCTATGCTTTCTTCTCATGATGACATAACACTGCACGAACCTTTAGTTTGAAATTAATTTGAAGTAATAAAAATAAATTTAGTTCTTGAGTGATTTTTGTTTTTACTTCTCTTGGTTTGCAGTTAATTGAGATCCTTGGATGTTTTGCATCATTTTTTAATCCTATATAAATATTTGTTTCTCTCATTTGCCTATTTTGGCTTTCTTTAGAAAATGGTCTTAGTTTATTGAAATTATCGCAGTGCTTTAAAGAGTATGACTTCCAGTCAATTCAGTTCCACAGTTTTATTGAGCAAATATCATGGATTCAAAATGAATGCACACTCTAACCCAAAGTCATACAGAGTGGTATAAAGAACTTTATAGACTCAGGAGGGGGAGGGTGGGAGGTAGCATAGAGATAAAAAATTGCATATTAGGTATAATGTAGACATTACCATAATGTAATGGGTGCACTAAAATCTCAGAATTCACCACTATATAATTTATTCATATAGCAAAAAAACACTAGTACCTCAAAAGCTATTGAAATAAAAATGAAAAAAAAAAACAACAAATTAAGGAACAATCTAGATATTCTACTTGGTTTGATTCATATTTTTTACTGCACTTAACCACTACCTAACACGTCATGTATTTGTTCTTTTGATTATTGCCTGTTTCCTGTACTAGACTGTGAGCTCCATGAGATTAAGAACAGTCTCAGTTTTGTTCAAAGATGTGTCTTCAAAAACTAAGTAGTCCTGGAAACTTGTAGTTTCTCTACAAGTATCTGTTTAAATGGCTGTGTGACCATGAAGTGCTGAAAGGAATGAAAGAATGTGTAAGGCATTTGGTCTCAGTATGTGCATCTAATTGGAAACTCAAGATACAAATGAATGAAGTTGACAACACAGCGGCAGTTAAGCTTGCATAAATCTGAGGCCTCAAATTCAGATGTGATTGAAATTTAACTTTTGTGTTTTGACTTAAACTGAATTTCAAGCTCACATTCCACTGGGATGGTACAAAATTTGTGTGCTTCCTCTCCTTTCCCCAGTTTGAATCTAAGATTAGTTGGGGAGCTTATATTGGCCGAGACTGGTAGGGATGCTGTCTGGATCTCATGCATCCAACCACACCAGTCATCACTGTGATGCCCATGGTCCTCTCTCAGTGGCTCTTCTAGGTATGGCAGTTTTCTCTGCCCCTTCCTTCTCATACACAATGACACAAGAATTCTTGTGCTACTTCTCAGCCATCTTCTAAAGATTGCCTTTGGTCCTCCCTGCATAGTCTAAGCATCCCCATTTAGGAAACTAGGTCCATCCTCTGCTCTCGAGACCACCACAGACCTCAAACCACCTTCCTGGGCTTATATCAGATTAATAAAGGAAAAGGGTCTTTCTCTTTCTTGGGTCCACAGAACTCTCTGTTCTCAACAACTCCCTTCTAGTAGTCTTTCCCTTCCCAAACCTGGAGGAATATTTTTCTAGTGTGCAATGGGAAATGCCTCACCCCTCAATCTATACATTTCCCAAACATTTTGGATCCTCTCCATTCTTTTCTGAAAGGCCTTTGAAAAACAAACCAGGATCAAGAGGCTCACAAGCTTTTTGTCCTTTCCTAGAATGACAAACACAGATAACTGTTCTATATAAGATAACTTATATAGAACTATTAACTCGTAAAGAAAATGGGGACACATGATGGAGGGGAAGGATAATATTTCAAAAAATGTTATTTTATTATATTCTCTTAGTAAATCTTTGCATTCCTATTTTTTTAAAAAAGTATTTCTCACTGAGTTGTTCAACCTCTCCTCCCTCCTCAAGGTGAGATGATCTAGGTCTGTGTCACAAATTGGCATCTAGGACAATGATATTCTTGAGCA
The DNA here is from genome assembly GCF_002776525.5 of Piliocolobus tephrosceles. NCBI lineage: Eukaryota > Metazoa > Chordata > Mammalia > Primates > Cercopithecidae > Piliocolobus > Piliocolobus tephrosceles. The sequence continues at coordinate 20,219,349 of NC_045434.1, forward strand.
AAGCAATCCACACAATATCAGGTAATCTACTCCATAATGGAGGCAACAATCTAGAGGCAATGAGGCAGTAGTCAAACTGGCTGACATGGTTAGTACTGGAATTAAGAAACCAGTCTATGTCCCAGAAGAAGAGCTGATCACAGTGAGTTTTGAAACTTTTTGCATAACTGTTATTTCATCAAAGTTCTTTCTGACCCTAGGCATCTCCATGGGCTGGAGATTCCTGCATCTATTTGAGTAGTGGTAAATTCTCTACTGGGCATGGAGGTGAAATTAATTTCATAAACTGGTCGGGCAGCATCTGACTGAAGTTCAGCTCTCAGCTAAGCCATTTCCTACCCACACATCTTATGAAATAAAGAACCTCAGGGACTTCATTGCTTGGGCTTTACAGCTTAAACCCTTTTCAAGCAATCTGGACAGCTGTAACTTGCTTAACATTTTTGGATCTTATAAAAGATCTTCCGTAATTTCAATTTTCTCCTGGTTTGCCATCTATGGACCCACTCTATCTAAACTCATGGTAATATGCCCACTAGGCATTTCCCTAAAAGAGGACCCTTTCCTGATTCTTCCAAATACTCACCTCTGTCCACATTCAAGAATGAATGTTGCTCCCTCAGATTCTTGAACTAGGTTCTTTTCCCTTTCAAAGCTCTCTAAAAATGTTTTTTAGAATATTTGAATCTCCCATAGTTGGAATGTTTTCTCTCCTAATGGTCAATGCCCTCAATTAATTATTAGGCTAAGTATAACTTACTTACCATTTGTTAACACCTGCCATATTTTAACTACTATTACTGGGTAGGAAAGGAGCCCCAACATCTCCCAAAGACCAATCTCATTCCTTCACTGTTTTTGTAATGTATGAACTCTAGTAGCAAAAATTATAGGAAAGTGGGAGAGTATTAAATCTTGTTTTCCTGCCTTAATAGTTATGTTAAATCAAACAGAAGAAAGAACTTACCATAATGTTGTCTAAAAGCAGGGACTCTGATTCTTGTTCCTAGAAAGATTTGGTGCTTCAGGAATATTTTGTTTAAATTATTATCAGTACTTTTGTCTTTGAGAGGAAATTAGAATCATGAAAGATATGAACAATAAGACCTGAACCATCCATTTTTTATGTTGTTTTTAAGTAGGATATTAAATGCTCCATGCCTTATTTCCTGATCCCTTCACCTGACATTTTTGCCCAGGTGTAATTGAGTTAAATTGAATATTAAGAAGCACCTATGCTGTATGGCTGAGAGTCGGTTCTGCTCTTTACTTTGGAGCAGCTGAGGACAGGTTTTGACTGATGTACGTAAGTAAGCCTTTCATTTTCTTTGGCACAAACTGGGGGAAATTCTTTTCTTCAACCATTGCTTCTGGGAAAGCAACCCTTACCTAGTAAGAGGTCTTAAATTTCACATTTATATTATTTATTGTTTGGTTTAAGGGTACTCTTTAGAGTACCCTCTGTTAAATGTGTGCCCCAAGGGGTACAATTTCATTTCAGCTAAGATAGTGTGTTATCCTGGGAAGAACATGAGATCTGCAGTCAGAAAGTATGGGCTTGAATTCCAGCTCTGTCACTTACTAACTTGAGTGATGTTTGTTTGGCAAGTCCCAACTTCTATCTCAGTTTCCTTGTCTATAAAATTAGACTAATAGTCATGTCTACTTGATAGATTGTGAAAATTAAGCGAAATAATATCTGTGAATACCACGCTGTAAACTCTAAGTTGAATAAAAGCTCTTTTGTTCATTGTTTACTCTCTATTCTACACCCCACACATTTCATCCTTGAGCATTCTGGTGTGACTCAGTTTGCATTTCTGTCCCAACTCTTGCCAGGATCATTCATGATTGTATCATGCACATGCATGACTATCCAACAAACTTATCTTAAACTTTTTGACTTCAAAGTCCTTCTTCCACTTTAATAATTTAAACACATGGCTGAATCTTGACCTTGGAGTACCCTCATCTCTGAAATGGTAAATTCCAATACTTTAATATCGGATTATGATCTCTTATCCTTAGAGTCACTATATTTCCCTATGTCAACTTGCTCTTTAACCTCATTGAGACATAGTTCTTTAAATCCTCCTATCTTCTCCCAGTTCATCACTCTCCTGATGACTTCTCCTTTTTTCCTAACCAATCTAGATCCATGGTGTATCTCTTATACTCACCAGCACTTCAAAATCCATAGACCCTTACCCCTCTGAATCCACCTTGTGAATTTACCTCCATTGTAAACCCAGACACATGGCTTCACCACTTGTGCACTTGGAATGCTGAGCATAGCAAAAGCATGTTACATACTTGTGTATATTACTGCCCCTAGAAATTTGTGGACTCCAACTCAGTAGTATGCCCTGTACTGTTTGACAAACCCTTCACCATCACTGCTCCAGTGTCTCTTCTGTCTCCCACAAAGGTTAGTTCATAGTTTCTTTAAACTTCATAAACTGTTAAGTGTAAAGATGGATCCCTACTCCATCTCTGCTGCAACTTCAGTGATGATCATATCCCTTAAGTTCACAGGGGAAAAAAAGGCCAGTAGAAATGAACCCCCTTACCATCTTACCTTTGATCCTACAATCTTAACATTTACTTAAATATATATTCATCCCCACTATTTTCAATTCTATATCAAAGGAAGAGGTTTCTCTTTTTACTTCAATGCTAGTTTATTTCCATATTTCCTACATCTGATCTCCTAGTCTTGTAAGGCAACTTATACCTTTATCATCCTCTTCTAACCTGCATTTACTATTTTCTTTTTAAACTCCTTTCAAGTAGGCTATAAATAATAGTAGTAGTAATAACAAAAAATCTTCTTTTTGAACTTTGCATACTTCTCTAACTAAACCCCTATATCTCTCCTTCCTTTTACTCAACTGTTCAAAAGATTATACATTCTTTTGTCAATGCGTTTCAACCTCTCAATCACTCTTCAGGGTTCTGTTCCCATTACCCTTTGGAAATTGTGACTCATTTCAAACTGAAAGGATCTTTCAGGTTTCAATTCACTTATCCTCACTGTTTCTATAGAACTCTTCCACATAATCACGCCTACCTCAATAACCATTTCCTTTTCTGGCATCTCATCTTCTTGCCTATATCCATCCTATGCAACTCTCTCATGCCTTTCCCCTCACATTTATATGTCATCCAAATTGAAAGCATCTGGAGGCCCAGGGTTGAGTCTGATTATAAATTGTGCCCCCTAGAGTTGAGCAGCTGACAATCTATATACCACACATGGCACTCCTATTGTGAATCTGTTCCACAGTTGCAATATATACAGCCAGGTTAGTGTCATTGGGAGATCATTTGAGTTTTATAAGGGTTAGAGAGTGGGAATACAAATTCAGGGGCATGGGTCATAAATAGAAATCATGAAGTGAAAATGACATTTTCTGAACATTTTTTTCTGTGTTGTGGATGGTAGTCTGAAAAGAATACTTCTTAAGTTACCTTCACAGACATGCCTGTAACCATATTTGGCAAATTATTCAAGGAGTTGAATAATAAATCTTCTCCAATTAAAATAATAGCTTGCTCCCAGGTGATTTATATATAAATAACTATACCGTATCTGACCCAATTGGTTAGCATTCTTTTAGCAAATATGAATGAGATTTGGCTGACACTTTCCCCACCTCCTAAGGTTTCTGTGGCTTTACTAGGTAACTAAAACGTTTTATCTGCTCAGCTCCTAATAAGGAAAAACACATGTAAATGAGACACTAAACATTTTGGGGGTTGGGTTATTAGCCCATCTCCTTTTTAAAATACACAGTTGTTCCAGACACAAACAATACCCTCCTTATTGGGACAGAGAAGTGTTTTAACTGTAGCAATTACTCACTGGCATAAGAAGCAGCATGAAGCACAGAACCCAGAGCCATGGGATTTTCCCCTACAGTCAGAGACATACATTAGAGGTGACTTCATTCAACATTTTCGTTTTACAGACTAGAAAAGAGGTGTGAGAGTTGAAGTGATTTGACTAAAATCTGTGTTGACTATGTCTTGTTTTCTGTATTCTTGATGCTCTGGCATTTAAGCCATTGATCCTGGAGTGACTGCCCCACACAGGGTTAGCTAATTCCTAGAGAAAGCAAACTCCCCAGCATGTGTGTCTTGGATATTTAAACCTACCAATCCAGAACCCACATCCCCAACTCTATGTTTTATCAATCTCTCACATGCCAAACCAATATTCCCCCTGTCCTAAATCACCTCAGGGTCACCTACCTGACAGCTAGGCACCACTACTACAGCCCACAACTTACCAAAATTACTCAAACTATCCCATCTTAAAGTGTTTCCTTGCCCATTCATTCCTGAGAAAACACCAATAAAGCCTCTGGGTAATGCTCTCCCCTCTCTTCCTTCTGCCTTCTGACTGGTCTGGGTGTTCTCACCTGTGACCCTGCATGGCACGGTTTATCTCTTATTTTTAGGAATTTGTTAGTATACTTCTTTCTCATGACAATCATTTCTATGTCTGCTGTCTTACCACACCTGATTGAAACAAATCTTAGGTACATTTTGAATAAGGTCAAATACGTTAGTTGTAAAAGTTAAATGGCTAGGACCAGAGACTACAGATTGCTAGACCTCTGTACTGTCGACTACTCCCATGTAGCATCTTCTCCTGCAGTCCTGAAAGGAATAAAGACCAGGGATCGTATCTCTGGAGAGAACCAAATTTGCTTACAAAGATAAATTGTTCTTGGAAAATAATTTTAGTTCTATGTAAATATAGTATATTACAATTGTTTGTGGGGCCATCTAAAGAAATCTAGGAAATATTTATGAGTGTACACATACATGAAAAGGGGTTAATATAAAACTGGGCTGGTGCTAGAGAAGGGCACTTCAGTTTGCCCATCTGTGTTTATTTCTTAGCCTAATGGGTATCTGTGTAAGGGATGGTGCTAAGCATAGCTGCAAACAGAAGGTCAATGGACCCAGTTATTTTCTATGGGAGATTTCAGTTTAGATAACACATATGCATCTCTCCAACATAGCAGGGCCAGAGGGATTTAAGCGAAAAGACACTACAGGATTCAGTGGGGAAAAAAAAATTCTGGTTGGGACAATCAAAGAAAGTTCTATGTTCATTTTTATGCACTCTAGGGTTGGTTATGGGACCTGGAGACATGTTATTTGAGATTGGCTACATATTAGTTTTCTTGTCTTATCATCAAAGTAGGACTATGCAACCATTATGTTATTACTAAATCCATTTAATACATGAAGAGAAAAAGGGAATTAAAGATTTTAAATGCCTAGAATTTAAAAATCACAGTTATTACTAACAAAACAAGCTTCGGTTTTCTGACTTCTGATCTACTATTTGCCTCATTTGGTTTTGTTTTTAAACTACTATTTGGAAGACAAAAGAATAACCACCAATCTGCATGCATATAAAATTGAATTGACTGTCTTTTCTAGAATGATCTCTTTCCCTTAATAAACTGAATGAATAAACCATTTATTTTGACATTATACAGAATCTGTCAAATCTAACTGGAAAGGCAGACATAAACTTAAACATAGCAATTAAATAGAAGATCTCTATTATTAAACTCTAAAGAATTCACAGCTCCTGTTAACTCATTTTTTTTCCTAAGACTGAGTCTCACTGTCACTCAGGCTAGAGTGCAGTGGCATGATCACAGCTCACTGCAGCCTTGACCTCCTTACGTAAGTAGTATATAACTATTTATAACTTCATGAATGTAGAGTCAGCATGTATGTACTTGGGGTCACTTCACCTAATTGCTCAGAGATGTCTGAATTCTTGACACAGTTCTTTTTCTTTGCCTGAAGAGTTCGCAAGGGGCTGGGCATGGTGGCTTACACCTGTAATCCCAGCACTTTGGGAGACTGAAGCAGGAGGCTTGCTTGAGCCCAAGAGTTAGAGACTAACCTAAGCAACATAGGCAGAACTCATCTCTATTGGAGAAGAAAAAAAAAAAAAAAAAAAAGCCAGGCCTGGTGGTGCACATCTATAAACCCAGTTACTTGGGAGGCTGAGGTGAGAGTATTGCTTGAACCCCAGAAGGTCAAGGCTGCAATGAGCCACAATTGCACCACTGCACTCCAGCCTGGGCAAGAGAGAGACCCTCTCTTTAAAAAGGGGGGCGGGGCGGGGAAAAGAGTACACACGGACCTTATAAATCTGTAGTTAATTCGATTTGTGGAAGCAAGAAAATGAATTTACCTGTTGAGAAGAGAGATTATCGGGAAATTAAAATTACTGACAATCTGTCCTACAAAAGTTTTTTTTTTTTTAATTCTACAGTTTTCATTATTAGTGAAATTCATGCATCTGTTATTTGGATGTTTCTCCTCCAACATAACAGAAAATTCAAAGTTCTCTAGGGAGTTAGGCATCTAAATTTCCCATGAACTTTTCCTTCTGAAAGTAGAGTTAATCAAGTCAGACAATGAGAAAGAAAAATAATCACTGTACAGCTCAGTCTTTATCTAAATATGCAGAGCCAGACCTGACCAGAGGCCTTGGTCTTTCCTATTCCTTGGGGTTTTTTAAAGCCTTTTAAAATACATACAGCTTTTTTGAGGTATAAATATTTTATCTACTGTAAGTATACAATGCAATGATTTTTAGTAGAGTTATAGTTTTGTGTTATCACTACTCTCCAGTTTAGAACATTTGTTATTGCCTCCAAATTTTCCTAAAGCCCATTTGCAGTGCACCATACCCTCTGTCTCCAGTCAAGCACTTCTTCCTGCCTCTATAAATTTGCCTTTTCTGGCCATTTTATAAAAATGGAACCATAGAATACACAGTCTTTTGTATCTGGCACCCTTGACATAATGTTTTTAAAATTACCTAATCGTTTTGGACTGCATGTTTGTGTTTCCTGCAAACTAACCCCCAATGGAATGGTACTAGAAGGTGGGGCCTTTGGCAGCTACTTAGATTTAGATGATGTCATGAAGGTAGAGCATGCATGATGGAATTAATGTTCTTAATAATGAAAAAGAAAAAGAGACTAGAGCTCGCTGTCTCTGCCATGTAAGGATACTAGTTGATGGCCATCTGCAAACCAGTAAGAAGGCCCTCACTAGACAGAGAATTTGCTGGCATCCTGATCTTGAACTTTGCAGCCTACAGAACCATGAGAAATAAATTTCTGTTGTTTAAGTCACCCAGTCTATGGTGTCTTATTAAATCAGCCCCAAATGACATCCCTGTTGTAGCATGTGTCACTCTTTTACTTTTCATTCCTGAGTAATATTCTGCTGTTTGGACACACCAAATGTTAACCCCACCCCCACAACACCAGAAAAAAAAAAAAAAGTTCTGACTTTTGTAGGTCTTTTGCATTTCCATATAAATTTTAGGATCAGCCAGAAATTTTCTAAAACAACAACAACAACAAAAAAAGACTGCTGGGATTCTGTAAGGGATTGTGTTGAATCTGTAGGTCAATTTATTGAAAACTGGCATTTTAACAGTACTGAGATAGTCAATCCTTGAAGACAGAATGTTTCTTCATATATATATATCTCCCTTAATTTCTCTCAGCAATCTTTTTCAGTGTATAAATAATGTACTTATTTTGTTCAGTTTACTCCTAAGTGTTGTATCCTTTCTGATGCAATTGTAAATAAGCTTTTTAAAATTCATTTTCAGATTTTTTTGCTGACATAGGGAATATGCCAATTTTTATGTTGCTTTTGTATCCTGCAACCTTATTATACTTCTTAATTTGTTACAGTTGTATGTGTGTGTGTGCGTGTGCGCGTGTGTTCATTAGAATTTTGTACATATAAGATTATGTCATCTGTGAGAAAGGCAGTTTTTACTTCGTGCTTGCTATTCTAAATTCCCTTCTTTTGAATTTTTTTCCTTACTGCACAGGTGATTTTTTTTAGGATAAGTAGTGATGCTGATCTTTCACTCCTGACTTTGGTAAATTGTGCTGCTCTCTTATTATCTTCTTCATTCTAGCTAGGAAAATTTGTCAATTTTGTGGGTCTTTTGAAGAATACATTTTTGGTTTTACTGTTTTTCTTTATTTTTAAAAACTATTGATTGCTTTTTTTTCCTCAGATCTTTATTATTTCCTTTGCATTTGATTCCACCTTTCTAATTTTTAGGGTAAGAGCTTAAGCTTTTGACATGATACTGTCTTAATCAATTTTCTGTTTCTGTAACAGAATACCAAACACTGGGTAATTTTTATTTTTTAAAGTGCATTTAGCTCATGGTTCTGGAATCTGGGAAGCCCAATAGCATGACACCAGCATCTAGTAAGGGCCATCTTGTGGACAGGCAGAAGGGCAAGAGCCCGTCAGCTCAGGTCACTATTCCTCTCCTTCTAAAGACAGCAGTCCCAGGTTAAGCACAGTGGCTCACATCTGTAATCCCAGCACTTTGGGAGGCCGCCAGCCTGGACAACATGGTGAAACTTCATCTCTACAAAAATACAAAGCAAACAAACAAATAGCCAGGTGTGGTGATGCATACCTGAGGTCCCAGCTACTTGGGAGGCTGAGGTGGGAGGGTCACCTGAGCCTGGGAAGTCGACACCGCAGTGAGCAGTGATTGCACCACTGCACATCAGCTTGGGTGACAGAGCAAGACTCTGTCTCCAAAACAAACAAACAAACAAACAAACAAACAAACAAACAAAAAAGACATTAGTCCCATCATGGGGGACCCACCCTGATGAATTTATCTAATCCTAATTATCTCCCAAGGGCTCCACCTCCAAATACTATCAACATATGAATTTTGGAATCAAGTTTTCAACACATGGAATTTAGAGGGCACATTCAAATCATAGCAGATACCTTGCTTACTTTCTGATACAGTTTTTGAAAGCTATAAATTTCCCTCTCAATATGGCTTGAACTGCATCTTATAAATTTTGATGTGCTATGGTTTTGTTTCCACTCATTCACAATATTTTTAAATATTTCATTGGGATTTCTTTTTTGAATCATGAGGGTTATTTTTTCATAAATATGTCATTTGATTTCCATATATTTGACATTTTCCCAGATTTGTTTCTATTATAGATCTCCAATTTAATTTTGTTGGGGTCAGATAACATACTTTATATGATTAATTTTCCTCAAAAAAATGCATTGAGATGTATTTAGTGGCCCAGTATGTCATCTATCTGCAGAATTTTCCAAATAAACTTGAAAAGAATGTGTATTCTGAACTCTTTGGGTGGAGCGTTCTGTAAATGTCAGTTATATTAAGTTGGTTGATAGCATTGCTCAAATTTTCTTTACCCTAGCCAATTTACGGTCTAGGCATTCTACCAATTATTAAGAGTGGGTATTGAAATCTCCAGCTATTATTGCTGTCTATACTTTCAATTCTTAGTTTTTTTGCTTCACATATTCTGGGACACTCTTTTTAGGTAAAATACACTTAAAATTATTATATCTTCCTGATTCTTTGACTTTTTATTTTTATGAAATATTCTAGTAATATTTTAACTTCAGAACTTCTAGTTGGTTCTTTTATATGATTTTTATCTCTGCTGAAATTTTCTATTCATTCAATCATTGGGGTCATTGCTATCATACTTTCCTTTAATTATTTAAACATCATTTTCATTAGTTCTTTGAATAGTTTCTCTGAAGACTTTTTCTTCTAAATCTAACATATAGGACCACTCAGAGACAGTTCATATGAACTGTTATTTTTTCCAGAGTATGTGCCACACTTTCTTGCTTCTTTCCATCTGTCTTGTTTATTGAACACAAGACATTTCAGATAATATATTGTATGTCAGTATCTTGGGATCTTTATTTTCTCCTCTGAGATTTGTAGTTAATGTTTTGCTTGTTTAGTAACCTGCCTGGATTAAATTTGGGAAATCTGATTCTCCGGAATGTATGGTTGATAATGTCTTTGGGTTTTTTCTTGTTTTTATAGTTAAGCCTGGCTTACTAAGGTCACCATTGTGTCTGCATAGCTTAATGTTTAGCCAAAGATTGGTCAGAGCCAGTAAGGTGTCTAGTCTCTGCTGATGGATTTGTGTGTGAATTGGCATGGAAATAAAAATATGTTTGGTCTTGGCCCCTGGTTCCTGGCACAGAGCTCCTAAATCCTTAAAATTTCCTGAGTGATAGAAGTGCCTTTGTTATCATAAGGAGCCCATTTTGATAAAGACACCTGAGTGTATGCTAATCAGGTGACAGAGTGAGACTACCAAATAGCCTCAGAACAGGGCTGATTACTAGAGAGACAAGAAATTAGAGGGTTGAAACTTTCAGCTCCACCCACGGACCTCCTGGGAAAAGAGAAGCGAGCTGGAGATTGAATCTGTAAAACTCTTGAGCAATAAGACACAGAGAGCTTCTATGTTGGTGAATGCATTCATATGCCAAAAGGGTAGTAGATCTCAAGTTTAGGGAAAAGAAGCTCCTGTGCCAGGATCCCTTTCAGACCTTGTCCTGTGCACCTTTTCATCTGCTTATTCATTTGTATTATTTATAATTAACTGGCAGGCAAATGTAAGTAGAGCGTTTTCCTGAGCTCTGTGAGCTGTTACAGCAAATTATTGAACCTGGGGATGGATGTGGGAACTCTCAACTTATAACTTGTTTGTCAGGACACCTGGCCTGAAACTTGCAACTGGCATTTGAATTGGGGGCACTCTTGTGGGACTGAGCCCTTTAAGTGAGGGATCTGAAGCTAGCTCCAGGTAGATAGTGTCCGAATTGAATTGAATTGTTGGATATCAAGTTGTTGTGAGAATAAGATAATTGAATTGGTTAGTGTTAAAAAACACCTCAGAGCTAGAGATGCATTCAGAGTTCAAGGTGGCCTGGTATGGTGGCTCACACTTGTAATCCCAACACTTTTGGAGGCCAAGGTGAAAGTATTGCTTGAGCCAAAGAGTTCAAGACCAGTCTGGGCAACATAGGGAAACTCCATCTCTACAAAAAATAAAGAGTTAGTGGGGCATAGTAGGGTACACCTGTAGTCCCAGCTACTCAGGAGGCTAAGTTGGGAAGATCACTTGAGCCTGGGAGGTTGAGGCTGCAGTGAGCTGTGATCATGCCACTGCACTCCAGCTTGTGAGACAGAGCAAAACCCTCTCAAGTACAAAACTAAAAAAGTTTAGGCTGTTCTCAAGTCTTCTCTGGTTTTTATAAACCTCTAACTTTTCACACATCTCCTCTGTCTGTGTGCATGGCTCTGTCTTCTAGGGATGTATGGTAGGCTTGAGCCCATTCCAGTCCCTGCTACCCATGGCCTCTGATCAACCTAGGACATGCAATAAATCTTAGTGTCCCCATGTTTAGCTCATGTCCAAGATTTCACTGTTAAATGTCTGGCAAATCTGCTAGTCCATCGCATGGTTCCCAAACAGGGCTATAACATCAGCCTAGTAAAGATGCTGGCTCATCCTATTCACTCTTATGAATATGAGATCATATGAGATCAACACTTTAAATAGTAAAGTCCAGATTAAGGGGGGACACTTTCTAGCAGTGGCAGCTAAGTTGTTGATTTTCACAGCGTGTCCTACTCTGGTTGAATTACTATGCCAACAAAGCTGATATAGTAATTTTCAAGGATAAATGTCAAGACTAAATGTTATTCAGTTTATTGGAAACTTGGGTTACTTCCAGAGAACTGAAATGGTTATTTTTTACATTTCTTTTTAGCTTTATAATTGCTTTTTCAGGAGAGGATATGTTAATCTTCTCACTACATCATGGCAGAAATAGGGCTAATTTGAATAAAGATTACTTTAAAGAAAATAGATGCTCAGGATATATAATAAGTAAGGGAGGGAGGAAGAAAGGAAGTAAGGAAATAAATAAGTACAATTTTCAAACCATATATATGGAAATTGTAAGGGCTGGTTCTGAGGGATAGAATTAGTTCAGGTCCTTCAGAGCCTCCAAATCCTCCAAATCAAGAATGGGTACACAGATGCCTAAATAGCTGGTAAAATAAGAGTCTACCTCCTGCATACCTCCTGCATTATTATACGGCACATTCTTTTTTTTTGGAGTTTCACTCTTGTTGCCCAGGCTGGAGTGCAATGGCGCAATCTTGGCTCACTGCAACCTCCACCTCCCAGGTTCAAGTGATTCTCTTACCTCAGCCTCCGGAGTAGCTGGGATTACAGGCATATGCCACTATGCCTGGCTAATATGTATTTTTAGTAAAGACAGGGTTTCTCCATGTTGGTCATGCTGGTCTCTAATTCCCAACTTCAGGTGATCCACCTGCCTAGGCCTCCCAAAGTGCTGGGATTACAGGCGTGAGCCACCACACCCGGCTATGAGGCACATTTTTATCCATCCCAGCCATAAAGAATTTCCTGCTTCTTGTAGAATTTAAAAAAATAATTACTGAGAGGATAAAGATATTCATGACAATACTTACTGGGTATAATACTCCCAGTTATGAGTTGTGCAGATAAATATATATTAAGATTTTTTTCACAACGATGTTTATGTTTGCATATCTAATTGCTATAAGCCTGTAACTAAAACCAAGATTATAGTAGCTCAACAAATAGAAGTTAAAGATAAGTCAATTTTGTAGCTTTGCCTTGACTTTTGTTTGTTGGTTTTTATATTACTTAGACATTTTTAAAGGTTAATGAATGGCTGTCCATGTCCATTCCTGTCTGACCTAGAACATTTAAATTGGCTATCTTTTGACTCTAAGTCTCTTGGCCACAAGCATCCCAACAAGGGACAAGATGAACCAGAGGCCAGCAGCTATGCCACCCTGGCAATGCTATGGGACAAAATAAAAATGTGGTGGCCATTAATGTTGACTCTGGCAAATCTTGGCCAGAAGCGGAAGACTGTAAACCAAGAATAAAATTCCAACCTTTTGAACCTACCCCTCCTCTTGGCCAAGGGCATTCCAAAATTAACCTAAGAAACTAGTACACAAAGGTCATGACAGGAATTGGGAGTCAGACATGCTTCATTATATCCTGCTCCCTTTTGGAATTCAGAAAAAGCTGACCAGGATTAACATCAACAAAGACCTTTAGTCTGATAAGAAACATTTACAATCTATTCTCTCTGAAGTCTGCTACTAGGAGGCTTCATCTGCATGATAAATTTTGGTCTCCATAACTGCTTCCCTTAATCCAGACATTCCTTTCTATTGATTCCAGGTCTTTAGATAATAACTTAACTCTTTCAACCAATTGCCAATCAGAAAATCTTTAAATCTACCTATGACCTGGAACCTCCTGCTTTGAGTTGTCCCACCCTTCCAGATAAAACCAGTGTACATTTTACATGTATTGATTGATGCATTATGTCTCTCTAAAATGCATAAAAGCAAGCAGTGCCCCAACCACCTTAGGCACATGCCAGGACCTCCTGAAGGCTGTGTCACAAGTGCATCCTTAACCTTGCCAAAATAAACTTGCTAAATTGATTGATATTTATATCAGGTACTTTTTGGTTCACATAATGAATGACAACTAAACCCCTGGCTCATCCTTTAAAATGTAGCACATACAGAGGATTAAGGCCTTTTGTTTTGGGTTAAATGGGTGTTTCAGGGTGAAGAAAGCTAAGTGAAAATGCTACATAAACTGGATGATTTTTACAAATGGTAATGGTTCTTCTGCCAAGCCCATAACCACTGCACTTTCAATAAAGTCCAACTTAGTAAGTCCTGTGTCTCATTTGTTGTCTCTGGGTCTCTTCTTTGGCCTCTCTGACATGATGCCATCCCTATTAGAATTAACAGGGTTCCAACATGAGAGGAACACAAATGGATAATTCAAAGAAATCAAGGAAACAATTCATGATCCAAATGAGAATTCAATGAAAAGATATCACTAAATAAACAATCAGAAATCCTGGAACTGAAAAATTCAATAAATGAAATTAAAAATACAATTGAGAGCTTCAACAATAGACTAGCTCAAGCAATAGAAAGAATTTCTAAACTTGAAGAGAGATCTTTTGAAATAACCCAGACAAAAAGAAAAAAATAAATAAAAATAATAGAGAAAGGCTACATTCTGAAATTTTAAACATTTGCTAAAAAACATGCAAATGTTTAAAATTTCAGAAAAAGAGATGGAAAAGGACATAGAAAACCTATTTAATAAAATAATAGCAGAAAACTTTCTGAGTCTTGCAAAAATTATAGACATCTAGATATAGGAAGCGTAAAAATTCCCAAATAGGCCGGGCACGGTGGCTCAAGCCTGTAATCCCAGCACTTTGGGAGGCCGAGGTGGGTGGATCACGAGGTCAGGAGATCAAGACCATCCTGGCTAACATGGTGAAACCCCATCTCTACTAAAAATAAAAAAAAACTAGCTGGGCGTGGTGGCAGGCGCCTGTAGTCCTAGCTACGCGGAGGCTGAGGCGGGAGAATGGCGTGAACCCGGGAGGCGGAGCTTGCAGTAAGCCAAGATCGCGCCACTGCACTCCAGCCTGGGCGACACAGCGAGACTCCATCTCAAAAAAAAAAAAAAAAAATTCCCAAATAGATTAAATCCAAAAAAGTCCTGTCTGAGGCACATTATAGTCAAAAGTCAAAGACAAAGATAAAATTCTAAAAACAGCGAGATAAAAACATTAAGTTACATATAAGGGGATCTCTGTCAGACAGACTTCTCACAGGCTGTGAAAAGTGCTGAAAGAAAAAACTGCTAGAAAAAAATACTATACCCAACAAATCTATCCTTCAAAAATGGAGAAATACAATCTTTCTCACACAAGTAAAAACTGAGAACATTCATCATTAGACTGGCCATGAAAAATGCTTAAGGGAGATCATTTTCAGGACCTGAAAATAAAATAATGATCTCTATTATCATGAAAACACAAAAGTATTAACTAACTAGTAGAGCAGATACACAAATGAAGGAAGGGTAAAAAATCAAATGTTATCACTACCAAATCACAAAGACAAAAAATTAGAAAGAAAGGAATAAGAAATAAATCAATTAGACACAAGTTAATAAAGTGATAGGAGTAAGTCCTCACGTATCAATAACAACCTGGAATGTAAGTGGTTTAAATTCTCCAATTAAAAGATATTCTGGCTAAGTGAATTAAAAAACAAAACTCAAATATATGCTGCCTACAAGAAACTCACTTCTCTTGTAAATATGCACATAGACTGAAAGTGAAGAAATAGGAAAAAACATGCCATGCAAATAGAAACCAAAAACATCCAGCAGTGGCCATACTTACACCAGATAAAATAAACTTCAGGTTAAAAGGGACAAAGAAGGTCACTATATAATAATAAAGGGAGTAATTCAGCAAGAGGCTATAACATTGTAAATACATGCATCCAGAGATATAAAGCAAATATTATTAGAGCTAAAGACAGACCTAGACCCTAATACAACAATAATTGGGGACTTCAACAGCCCACTTTCAGCACTTGACAGATGATCTAGACAGAAGATCAACAAAGAAACATTAGACTTAAAGTCTACTATAGACCAAATAAATTTAGTAGACATTTATAGAACTCTTCATCCAACAGTTGCAGAATACACATCCTTCTCATCATCACATGGAACATTCTATACCAGCCTGGGTGACAGAGCAAGGCTCCGTCTCAAAAAAAAAAAAAAAGAAAGACCACGTTAGGCCACCAAACAAATATTAACAAATATAAAAAACTGAAATAATATCAAATATCTTCTTGGATCACAATGGAATAGAACTAGAAGTCAATAAAAAGAGGAACTCTGGAAACTGTACAAATAATAGAAACATAAAAAACATGCTCCTGAACAACAATGGAGTCAATTAAGAGATTAAAAAGAAAATTTTAGGCCGGGCGCGGTGGCTCAAGCCTGTAATCCCAGCACTTTGGGAGGCCGAGACGGGCGGATCACGAGGTCAGGAGATCGAGACTATCCTGGCTAATATGGTGAAACTTTGTCTCTACTAAAAAATACAAAAAATCTAGCCAGGCGAGGTGGCGGGCGCCTGTAGTCCCAGCTACTCGGGAGGCTGAGGCAGGAGAATGGTGTAAACCCGGGTGGCGGAGCTGGCAGTGAGCTGAGATCCGGCCTCTGCACTCCAGCCTGGGTGACAGAGCGAGACTCCATCTCAAAAAAGAAAAAAAAAAGAAAAGAAAATTTTAAAAATGTATTAAAACAAATGAAAATAAAAGCACAACATATCAAAACCTATGGGACATAGCAAAAGCAGTCCTAAGAGGAAAGTTTATAGCACTAAACAACTGCATCAAAAAAACTGAAAGATTTCAAATAAACAAGGCACCTCAAGGAATTAGAAAAGCAAGAAGCAACTAACCCCAAAATTTGTAGAAGAAAAGAAATAGTAAGTTCAGAGCAGAGCTAAACAAAACAGGGACTTTAAAACACAGCACAAATGATAAACAAAATGAAAATCTGGATTTTTGATAAGATAAAGAAAATTGACAAACCATTAGCTTGACTGAGAAAGGAAAGAAAATACACAAATAAAATCAGAAATGAAAAAGGAGGGATTACAACTTGATACCAGAGCAATACAAAGGATCATTAGAGAGTATTATGAAAAACCACACCAACAAATAAGAAAACCTAGAAAAAAATAGATAAATTCCTGGATACATATAACCTACCAAGAATGAGCCAGTTAGAAATAGAAATTCTGAACAGAACAATAATGATAACAAGGTTGAATGAGTAATAAAAAATTTCCCTTCTCCCTGCAAAAGTCCAAGACTAGATGGCTTTACTGATGAATTCTACCAAACTTTTAAAGGAGAACTAATATCAATTCTTCTCAAATTATTCCCAAAAATTGAAAAGGAGAGAATTCTTCCTAAATCATTTTAGGAGGCCAGCATTATCCTAATATCAAAACCAGACAGGCATAAAAAAAAAAAAAAAAAAAAAAAAAAAAAAAAAAAAAAAA
>NC_045434.1:20236350-20362338 GCF_002776525.5 Piliocolobus tephrosceles
AAAAAAAAAAAAAAAAAAAAAAAAAAAAAAAAAAACAATAACAACAACAACAAAAAACGCCTACAAGCCAATATTCCTGAGGAACATAGCTTTAAAAATCCTCAATAAATTACTAGCAAACAAAACCCAATAACATCAAAAAGATAATACATTAGGACCAAGTGGAATATATCCCATGGATGCAAGGATGTTTCAATGTATGCAATTCAATAAATATGATAAATCACATCAACAGGATGAAGGCCAAAACCCACATAATCATCTTAATATATATAAAAAAGCATTTCATAAAATTCAATACCTTTTCATGTTAAAAACTCTCAAAAATTAGCTATAGAAATCAAAAAGGGAATCTCATTTGTAATAGCTTTAAAAAATACCAAGAAATAGACTTAACTAAAGAGGTGAAAGATCTCTACAAGGAAAACTGTGAAACACTGAGGAAATAACTTAAGAGCATAAAAAAAGTGAAAAAAAAATTCCCATGATCACGGACTAGAAGCATCAACATTGTTAAAATTATCATACTACCAAAGCAATCTACAGATTCAGTGCAATTCCTGCCCAAAGTAATCTAGAGAGTCAATGCATTCTTCACAAAAGTAAAAAAAAATCCTAAAATTTATATAGAACCAAAACAGAGCCTGAATAGCCAAAGCAATATTGAACAAAAAGAACAAAACTGGAGGCATCACACTACCTGACTTTAAAATATACTACAAAACTGGGTTAGTACATTTGCATTAGTATAAAGAAATACCTAAAAATGGGTGATATGGTTTGGCTCTGCATCCCCACCCAAATCTAATCCTGTAGCTCCCATTCTGATGTGTTGTGGGAGGGAGTAGGTAGGAAATGATTGAATCATTGGGGCGGGTCTTTCCTGTGCTGTCCTTGGAATAGTGAATGGGACTCATGAGATCTGATGGTTTGAAAAATGGGAGTTTCTCTGCACAAGCCTTCTCCTTGCCTGCTGCCATTCATGTAAGATGTGGCTTACTCTTCCTTGCCTTCGGACATGATTGTGAGGCCTCCCCAGCCATGTGGACTGTAAATCCAATAGATCTCTTTCTTTTGTAAATTGCCCAGTCTCAGGTATGTCTTTATCAGCAGCATGAAAATGGACTAATACATTGGGTAATTTATAAAGAAAAAAAGGTTTATTTTGACTCATGGTTCTGCAGGCTGTACAGGAAGCATGGTGCTAGCATCTGCTTCTGGTGAGAACCTCAGGAAACTTACAAGCATGGTACAAGGCAAACAAGGAGCTGCATACCACATAGCAAGAGCAGGAGCAAGAGAAAAGAGGGGGCCAGCCCGGCTCCTTTAAACAACCTGCTGTTGTGTAAACTAACAGCAAGAACTCACCCATCACAAAAGGGATGGCACTAAGCCATTCATGAGGGATCCATCCCCATGAGCCAACACCTCCTACTAGATCCCACCTCCAATATTGGGGATCATGTTTCAACATGAGATTTGCAGGGGGCACACATCCAAACCATATCAAGAACTATAGTAACCAAAAGATCATGGCACTAGTATAAAAAAAGATACATTGACTAACGGAACAGCATGAGGAACCCCTAAATAAATCCATGTTTGTACAGTCAACTCATTTTGGACAAAGGTATCATTGACATACACTGGGAAAAGGACAGTATCTTCAATAAATCATGCTGGGAAAGCTGGATATCTACATGCATAAGAATGAAACTAGACCCCTATTTCTAACCATATACAAAAATCAACTCAGGGTGAATTAAAGAATTAAAGATAAGACCTGAAACTATAAAACTACCAGAAGAAAACAAAAGGAAAATGCTTTAGAATATTGTTGTAGGCAAAGATTTTATGGGTGAGACTTCAGAAGCACACACACACACACACAAAAAAAAACAAAACAAAAATAGACATATAGGACTATATCACACTATAAAGCTTTGTACAGCAAAGAAAGCAATCTATGGCATGAAGAGACAACTTGTAGAATGGGAGAAAACATTTGCAAACTATTCATTTGACAAGAGACTATCAATATCCAGAATATACAAACAACTGAACAGCAAACAAACAAAAATCTGATTTTAAAATGGAAAAAGATCTGAATAAACATTTCTCAAAAGAAGACATATAAATGATCAACAAGTATATTTTAAAATGTTCAACATTACTAATCATCAGGAAATTAAAACCACAATGAGATATCATCTCCCCCCAGTTAGGATAACTATCATCAAAAAACAAAAATATGCCAGATGTGGTGGCTCATGACTGTAATCCCAGCACTTTGTGAGGCTGAGGCAGGAGGATTGCTTGAAGCCAGAAGTTCAAGACAAGTAAAGGCTAAGTGAGATCCTGTTTCTACAAAAACATTTTAAAAAAACTAGCCTGGCATGTCTGCACTTGCCTGCAGTCTCAGCTACTTAGGAGTCTGAGGTGGGAAAATCACTTGAGCCCAAGAGTTCAAAGCTACAGTGAGTTATGATGGTGCCACTGCACTCTAGCCTGGGGTCAGAATGTGACCCACCGGTCTCTAAATAAATAAACAGATAAATAAATAAAAATTGAACTATTATATTTTCTAAGAATCCTACTATTAGACTACTGGGTACATATCCAAAGGAAAGGTAATTAGTATATCAAAGAGATACCTGCACCCCCATGTTTATCACAGCACAATTTACAATAGACAAGATATGGAACCAACCTAAATGACCATCTACAGATGAACTGATAAAGAAAATGTGGTATATATACATAATGGAATACTATTCAGCTATAAAAAATGAAATCCTGTCATTCATGGCAACATGGATGAGACTGGAGTACATTAAGTGAAATAAGCCGGCACAGAAAGACAAATGCCACATGTTTTCACTCATATGTTGCAATTTAAAAAATGAGATAGAACTAGAGAATAGAACTGTGGTTATTAGAGCCTGGGAAGGATAATGGGGTGAAAGGAAACAGGGAGGTTGGTTAATGGCTACAAAGTTATAGCTAAATGGGAGGAATAAGTTTTAGTGTTCTGTAACACTGTAGGGAGAATATGGTTAACAACAATTTAGTGTATGTGTTAAAAATCCTAGAAGACAGGATTTTGAATGTTCACAACACAAATAAATGATAAATATTCAAGGTGATAAATATACTAATTATCCTGATTTGATCATTACACATTGTAAACACGTATCAAAATACCACTCTACATCCCATGAGTATGTACAATTACTTGTCACCTAAAATGGAATAATAATTATCTCTTTATATATGAACATGATAATAGTACAGATTCCGTGATGGGCAGCCTCTAAGATGTCTCCCCTATCATTACTGTATCCTGATTTCATACCTCCATGAAATTTCCACTCCGTGAGTGTATGTAGAATCCAGTGACTTGCTTCTAAACAATAAGATATGGCAATGGTGATGGGATGTCACTCTCATAATTACATTACATTATTTAAGACTTGATCTTCTAGCAGACTCACTCTAGAGACTCCTTGACTCTCCTAATTCATCTAGAGGCTTGATAAATTAAGCTGCCATGTTGTGAAAGCTCAACATTGCAAGGAACTGAAGACAGCCTTTAGGAGCTGAGGGCAGCCTCCAGCTAAGAGGTAATAAGAAGCCAAAGCCTTATGTTCCATAACTGCAAGGAGATGAAACTCTGTCAATAACGAGTGTATTTGGAGGTACTCTTTTTCCAGGCAAGCTTTCAGATGAGAATGCAGCCTGGCCAACATCTTGAGTGCAGTCTTTGAGACCCTAAACAGAAAATTCAGCTAAGCCATATCCAGGCTCCTGACCAACAGAAACTATGAGATCATAAACATGTGTTACTTAAGTTACTAAGTTTATAGTCACTTGTTATGTAGCAATAAAAAATTAATACAGATAGCATTCCGCAATGGGCTTAAAAAATGTCACAGTGTATTTTGGATCTTTTTCTTTATCATTAAATAGTAGCCTGAATCCCTGTTTTAAGAGAATCTGGCCTATAACTCTTTTGCTATTGCATAGTAAGTGAAATCCTTGGCTCAACATTTCACTTACCAGTTTATTGACCAACCATGCCCATTAGATTTGTTAGTCCATCTCTTGTTATCATTCAGCAACTATATGCCTCATTCATAAAGTCCCTATTTGATTCTTTTTCATAGTTATCTATTAATGCTCATGGCTACAGTGTCACCTACTCCAAGTCTTAAGATACTGCTCAATTACTTGTTTTTTTAGATGTGCATTTTAAATGTTTGTTGTTTCAGTTTCACAGTGCAGACACTATTTAAATGTCTTTTTCTTCTTACTGTGAGCATATCTTTTCCATTGAGATTACCGGGATATAAAATTCATGAATGCATATAAAATTCTTAAGTCTTGGTTTCTTTCTCTCAGACTCTTTATGGACTGCTACTATGTTCTCACAGTGAATAGAGCTTTAGAGAATCCCGGGGCCAACCCTAGTTTTTTGCTTTGTAGGTAACTTTTGTTTCTGCTTTGCAGGCAATCTATGTCTTCTGGATGGGCAAGACATCATGTATCTCCAATAGAATCTGTCCTCCCTCTTTCCTTTCCTCTTACCCTCTCCAGTTCCCTCTCTTTGTCCCTCCCTCTCTCCTCTCCTCCCTCCCCCTCTTCCCCTCTCTGTTTCATTATTTCTTTCAAGTTCAAGTTATTTCACTAGGATATGTCCCACGGTAACAATATTAGTCTGTTTTTATGCTGCTGATAAAGACATACCCAAGACTGGGTAATTTACAAAGAAAAAGAGGTTTAATGGACTCACAGTTCCACATGCCTGAGGAGGCCTCACAATCATGGTAGCAGGCAAGAAAGAATGAGAGCCAAGTCAAAGGGGAAACCCCTTATAAAACCACCAGAGCTCATGAGACGTATTCACTACCATAAGAACAGTATGGGGGAAATCGCCCTCATAATTCAGTCATCTCCCACGGGGTCCCTCCCACAACACGTGGGAATTATGAGAATTACAATTCAAGATGAGATTTGGGTGGGGTCACCACCAAACCATATCAGCAAATTATTCTGTATTAACTTTTCCTTGGACAAATTGCCAAGGACAATCCTCTTTAAAGTATTGACATGGGCTGGGCACAGTGGCTGGTGCCTGTAATCCCAGCACTTTTGGAGGCCAAGACAGGTGGACCACTAGAGGTCAGGAGTTCGAAACCAGCCTGGCCAACACGGTGAAACCCCATCTCTACTAAAAATACAAAAATTAGGGGGCGTGGTGGCAGGCACCTGTAATCCCACCTACTCAGGAGGCTGAGGCATTGTTTGAACCCTGGAGGCGGAGG
Organism: Piliocolobus tephrosceles; assembly: GCF_002776525.5. Taxonomy (NCBI): domain Eukaryota; kingdom Metazoa; phylum Chordata; class Mammalia; order Primates; family Cercopithecidae; genus Piliocolobus; species Piliocolobus tephrosceles. Next base: position 20,241,675 of record NC_045434.1, read on the forward strand.
CTGCAGTTAGCGGAGATCGCACCATTGCATTCCAGTCTGGGCGACAGAGCAAGACTCTGTCTCAAAACCAAAACAAAAAACAATAACAAAATATATATGTGTGTGTGTGTGTGTGTATATATATATATTTTAGCTCTGTATCCCCACACAAATCTAATGTCGAATTTCAATTCCCAGTGTTGGAGGAGGGGCCTGGTGGGAGGTGACTGAATCATGGGGGCAAACTTCACCCTTGCTGTTCTCCTGATAAGAGTTCTCAAGGAATTTGGTTGTTTGAAAGTTTGTAGCACCTTCTCCTTCTCAGGCCATGTGAAGACCGTGCCTGCTTCCCATTTGCCTTTGCTATGGGTAAGTTTCCCGAGGCCTCCCAGAAGCGGAATCCTGTACAGCCCACAGAACCACGAGCCGATTAGATCTCTTTTCTTAATAAATTACCCAGTCTCAGGTATTTCTTTATAGCAGTGTGAGAGCAGACTCGTACAAGTATTTATGCACACACACATGCACGCGCGCGCGCACACACACACACATACTCACACCCCACTATATATATATATATACAGTCAGCCCTCCGTATCCATGTGTTCTGCATCTGGATATTCAACCAACCATGGATCAAAAATATTTGGAAAAAAAAAAAAAAACCGAATAAAACAATGACAAAATAATGCAAATAAAAAACCAGTACAACAATTATTTAGACAGCATTTACATTGTATTAGGTGTTATAAGTAATCTAGAAGTGATTTAAAATATATAAGAAGATGTGCAATAGGTTATGTGTAAATACTGCCATTTTACATAAGGGACTTGAGCATTAGTAGATTTCAGTATCCACAGGGAGTGGGGAATAGGGAGAGTCCTGGAATCAATCTCCCACAGATACTGAGGATGATCATACACATATATGTATATATCATTTAATTACATAGGTAAATTAATTTATGCACATATATAATATACAGTATACATGTATATGTAAAGCCTCTCATTATTTTTTCCTGTTTTATCTTTTTCTTATTATTTATATTTGATGTCGTTTGTCTATTTTACAAAATGATTATCTCCCTAATCTCATTTTCCTTTTGCTGTTTCTTGTTTTGTTTTATAGTATTTTATCAAGCATACTTTTTATCAATTATCATATTTTCAAAAATAATTTGGATTTTTTGATGCTTCTTACTTTTCTCTTTGGTAATGTTTTACCTTTATCTTCCATTTTTTTCTGTAATCTCTGCCAGCTCAATACTCATTGTTTTTAACTTCTTATTTTTAGTTCATATTTGCAGTACCATATGCAAATTCTTTGGTACATTTATAAAAAAAAATTTTTTTAAGTTTTTGTTCCTTTGAGAGGGGATAATGTTATTCTATCCTTTACTTTCATTCCTTTCTTCATAGTAATTATACATATTCCCTGTGCTGTTTATAGCTTATCTTTGAACAGGAAATGCATTTTATGAAAGCAAAGTGTGTGAAGTAGGGTCAATTTGGGGAAGATAAAAGCTTAAATGTAGGTACTATTTCAGAACACTTTTTCACAAGATCTTCATTGTTCCTCTGCTCTCGGAACATATCTCTCAGTTTTCATTTATTTCCTGTGCAATAAGTAAAAAATTAGTAATATTGTTCATACTGAAACTATGTATTCCAAAGTTTTCCTATGGATAAATTTTCTGATTTTTGGACAACAACTGCAAAATTGTTTGTGTTTCCCTTCTTACCTTTACTCTGCCTCAACACTAGACAGTTTCTCTTTGTAGAATGCTAGGACAAAGAAAACAGCAGAACAGTTTCCCTTTGAGCCTTACTCTCCTTATAGCCTTTATCTGGAAACTGGGCTTTATAGACACACTCCCAGGACTTCACCTATTCCCCTACCCCTGCTACTCATGCTCCTTCATGCATTCACACTCCTGGCTCTCACTGGTTCATTAAAGAATCACCATGAGCTTTTAGGACCATGCCATTCATTTCCTAAGTAAATTTATACACTGGCAGATGTCTGAAATAACCATTACCCACTCTCAGCCTGTGGAATGGACTTGCTTGGCCCATGCCATTTGATTGTATGTTGCAACTGGTGGCTAAAAGCATGAAGTTTCTGAGATAAACTTATTAGTCCTTTTGGGCCAAAGGTCCACCTGCCAAATTTCTTCCATATGCTTTCTGAATGGGTAAGACACTATGTTTGTCTTTAATATGACTCCTCCAATACTACCTAAATTAACAGAATATTCATTCAACCTACTTACATCTTTGGGTAATTCTGCTGGTGGTGTCATATTTGGGCAGCCACTTTGCATGAACTTTATTACATTTCACCACAGCTTTCTCATTAATTTGTCCTAATGTTCCAGCATTGAGTGGATTGCCTTTATATTTTAAGGTTTCCTTACAGACTTTTCTTCAGTTATGCTACAATTTAGTTGTAATTTGCACTGCATTCCCGGAAGGGAGGCCTTTAGTCTGTCATTGTAACTTGGAAGTCCCAAAACTGATTTTTAATATTTCTAATAATCTTGATAGTTGAGCATATTGTAAAACATACAGCCAGAAAACATATTAATTTTTTTCTAGAAATTAAATTTAAAAGCACACTACAGTTTTTATAAGGTCTTTCTTGACCCTGGTACTTTTCACTTTTTTTTTTTTTTTTCAGGTAATGTATACTGTAGAACCTACAAATTTAGATCCAAAAAAGTACTGAACACAAAGCTCTGAAGTTACATTCAATAATTTTCTATTGTATTTAAACAAAGACATAATAATCTGCAAATGGACTTCAGGTAGTTCGCAGACAGTAGAGAGGAAAGAGCTTAAGATAAAGTTTTGACAATGTGGTACACTGGAAAGAGCTCTGGATTGGGAGTCACTGCCAGTCATCTATTGTTCCACTGTGCAACGTGAGGTGCAGCACATGGTTCTGCAAAGACTACCAAACATGCTCCTATGATCAAATCCAACTATGATTTTCAAAATCTTTTTGAATCTCCCTGAAGCATTTGATGTTAACCACTCACTTCTTGAAATTGAATTCTCTCTTCAGCATATATACAAATGCTCTATTGATTCTTTTTTTCCTCTCTGATCATTTCTCAGTAAGTATGTGTTTGTGTGTGTTTTGCAGGCTACAGGGCCAATAGCCTTCATTATTTACATAATCTTTTAGTGATCTCATTCACTCTCATCATTTCAACTAAGTTGCTGACTCCCACATATATCGCCCTAGTCTGACTCTATCATGAACTTTAGCCTCACATGTCCTTCTGCACATATCAACTTGGATGCCACACAGGCACCTCAAACTCACTGTGTTCAAATGAAATTTATTGTTTTATTACAAATGCAAATCTATTTTGCTCCAATACTTAGGCAACACCATCTATACAGCCACTCAATTAGAAACCTAAAAGTAATAATAGACTCCTCAACTCTGGCAATTCTCATCTTTCTTGAATCTTCCCCTCCTTGGCATTTTTATGTTGGCATATTCCAGCATGACCACTGTTCTAGATCATGGCCTCATCACCTCTTTCCTGGGCTACTCTAGTTACTTCCTAAGCAGTCGCCTTTTCTCCATATTGCAACCAGAATATCAAATAAATTCACATTTATATTCTCAGATTTGAAATCCTTTGAATGTCATATATTACTGTTCTACAGAATAAAACCCAAGTGCCTGTCAATGTTGCCCTATAAGACTTAGTTCCTACCTAGCAAAGCTCTTGCCACTTCCTGCCTCCACCCTTTTCTGCTTGTTTGTTCATATATACACAATACTGCTACACCTTTGCTCCTGCAGTTGTCTTTCTCTGGAATGCCCTTCCTACCCTTCTTGGTGTGTCTAACTCATGTGCCATCTCCTCCAGAAAGGCTTTTCAGAAACAGCAAATCAGATACTTTGTATACTCTATCATTGTACTATAATACCATACTAAGTTTTCAAATCCAGAGAATACATGTAAGGAATGGTTCTCTAATGAGACAGTAAGATCAAAGGTAGGATTCACCTTTTAAAATATATTTGTTCCCTGAATTTCTAAGAACCTGTCACATAGTAAGTGCTCAATATATTTCTCTTCCATTAAACTGAATTGTGATATTGACTATGACCCAAACTAATCTGACTTTGAAAAAGTCAATCTTTCTGAATCTTATATTTTATAGTTTAAAATGCTATGTTTGGGTTAATTTATCTTTTAGGTCCCTTCTTGATATAAAATTCTGATTATGTAATTTCATTATCTTCTAGCTCAGTGCAAATACAAGCCATTTCACACTGATACAGGAGCTAGAAATTATTTAGGCAGATAGTGAGGGTAAGAGAGTCCTCGGTAAGGTTTCCATTTTATAAAAAGCAGCCCCCAAATTATTTCTTTTCTAACAAAAAGCAGCCTGAGAAATCAAGCTGCAAGCATAGGTAAGCAAGCTAAAAGCTTGCATAGGTAAATGCTGGCAGCTATGCCAATAGAAAAGGGATACCCGGAAGCCAGGTATATTCAACATGGAGGTTCCCTCTTCCCTTTTCTTTGTTGCCACATGTGCAGTAAAAAAAAAGGAGGCAACATGAGACCCCCGTCTGCACAATAAAATATTAGGGTGGGATGGCCAGTTTCTTTGTACTCTATGCAGACAGCGCACCAGGTCTGACCAATCTCTCATGCCCTATGTAAATCAGACACCACCTCCTCAAGCTTCTCAATAAAACCCCATGCATTTCACCACAGAAGCACAAGACACACCTGGGAGCCCCTCTATCTCTGCAGGAGAGAGAGCTTTTCTCTTTTCTTTTGCCTATTAAACTTCCGCTCTTAAACTCACTCCTTGTTTGTGTCCACGTCCTCGATATTCTTGGTGTGAGGCAACAAACCTTGGGTATTACCCCACACAAATGACACCTCTTCAATATTTAATCTTACCAAAGATATCTGACCATTATTGCTTTCTGTATAATTCTTGCCAAAACTATTGCATAACATTTCTTCATTGTTTACTAAGCCATCTCAGTGTGTTTATAGAGAAGTTTCTTTAGAATAATCGAATTATGCCTTTATTTGTTGCCGGCAGAGGTTTATTTATTCTCTCAAAATAAACCCCACATTAATATCACATTTTCTCTCTCATGACAACCAGTCCATATTTAGCTATCTTATCCAGAGGGCACCTGCAGCTAAAAAAAAAAAAAAAAAAAAAAAAAAAGATGAATATTTCAAAGATCTCACACTTTAGGGCTTCCATAGTTAGAAGAAAAAAGATTGGATTTCAAATATCAGAAAACATGCTTCTCTTGATTCCTCTTTCATATCTTCACTAAATAGAGGATACATTTGATATTATATGAGATCAACCAATCTAAAGTATTTTATTTATAACACAATCCTAAACTTGGTGGTTATAACAAGAAATATTATTTGAAGTAAATTCCTTGGATTTAGCATTAGAGAGAAAAAGGCCAACATTATTTGTAAATGCCAACCACAGGAGTTTAATAATTTAAAATAACAGAACAGTTCAGTCAAACTGTTCTCCTACTACATAGACTTCACTGGTTTAATTAACTGAATCAAAATATTTTGTTTATATCATGTGAATTCCCAGTACTGCAGACAGTTTCATCATTTCAGGGCATCCATTCTGAGAAAGATAAATAAGCCCACTTATAAAAACAAAACCAAAAAAAAGGTTCTCTGTAAAATCATAAAATCTCTATGCTACTTTATGTCAAATCTCTAATGAAGTTTCCTTATTTTATTTAATGTGTTGTGAATTTTTGCCTTTGCAAAATTTATAAGTGAGAAAATTATGGCCGGGAGGGATCTAATCTAGCCAACCCCCATCATGCCTTTACCCTTCAAGCTGCCCTTAGTATTCCGGGTTTATGGCAAGCTAACTTTGGGAGACATTTAGTTTATAGTTCAAGTGGTAATAGTACTTACCCCAAACTCAACCACCTTTGTGAAGTTAATGACAGACCACCAGGCTAGGAGGATAGAGGAGCCAGAATTCTGCTAATGCGTAGATATAAATGATAGCCAGCCATGATTCTAGAGGTCACAATATACGCAACTTCCCCAATTACTTCGGCAGGTAAGATCACTATTGCATAACCTAAGATTGGTCTTTTGAGATAGCATTGCAGGTTTTTTGCATGTCTGACAACCAATAGCTCCATCTGGACGCACCAACAACTCCTGTGGCCCCACCCAAAAGTGACTCAGTGAAAGAGGCCAGCTTAGACTCCCTATGATTTCATCTCTGACCCAACCAATCAGCACTCCCCATAGCCTAGCCACTTGCTCACCAAACTGTCTTTGAAAAACTCTCCAAATCTTTGAGGAGATTGATTTGAATAATAACTCCATTTCCTGAGTGGTGTGGCCAGCCTAGTGTTAATTAAATTTTTCTTCACTGCAGTGACATGGCCTATGTGGCAACTGATTTTGTTTGTGCAGTGGGCAGGAAGAACCTGTTGGGATAAAAGGCATGGATGTGCCAATATAATTACTTTTCAAGCCCAAATAGAAATGATTTTTTTTTTTTTATTTTCAACTTTTAAGTTCAGGGGTACATATGATGGATGTGCAACCTTGTTACATAGGTAAACATGTGCCATGGTGGTTTGTTGCACAGATCATCCCATCACCCAGTTATTAAGCCGAGCATCCATTAGCTATTCTACCTTATCTTCTCTCTCTTCTACCCCCCACCCTCTGTCAGGCCCCAGTGTGTATTGTTCTTCAACATATATCCATTTGTTCTCATCATTTAGCTCCCATTTATAAGTGAGAACCTACAGTATTTGGTTTTCTGTTCCTGTGTTAGTTTGCTAAGGATAATGGCCTCCAACTCCATTCATGTCCTTGCAAAAGACATGATCTCATTCCTTTTCATGGCTGCATAGTATTCCATGGTGTATATGTGCCACATTTTCTTTATCCAGTCTATCATTGATGGGCATTTACGCTGATCCCATGTTTTTGCTATTGTGAATAGTGATGCATTGAACACACACATGCATGTGTCTTTATAACAGAATGATTTATATTCCTTTGGGTATATACCAGTAATGGGATTGCTGGGTCAAGTGGTATTTATGCCTCTAGGTCTTTAAAAAGTCACTACACTGTTTTCTACAATGGTTGAACTAATTTACATTCTCAACAACAATGTAAAAGCATTCGTTTTTCTCCACAACCTCACCAGCATCTGTTGCTTTTTGGCTTTTTAGTAATATCCATTCTGACTGACGTGAGATGGTATCTCATTGTGCTTTTGATTGGCATTTCTCTAATGATCAGTGGTGTTGAGCTTTTCTTCATATGTTTGTCAGCTATATGTATGTCTTCTTTTGAGATGTTTTGTCATGTCCTTTGTCCACTTTTTAATGAGGTTTTTTGGTTTTCTGGTAACTTTGTTTAAGTTCCTTATGGTTGCTGGGTATTAGACCTTTGTCAAATGGACAGTTTGAAAAATTTTCTCCCATTCTGTAGGTTGTCTGTTTACTCTGTTGATAGCTTCCTATGCTGTGCAGAAGCTCTGTAGTTTAATTAGATACCATTTGTCAATTTTTGCTTTGTTGTAATTGCTTTTGGTGTCTTCATCAAGAAATCTTCGCCAATGTCTATGTCCTGAATGGTATTGCCTGGGTTGTCTTCTATGGTTTTTATAGTTTGGAGTTTTACATTTAAGTCTTTAATCCATCTTGAGTTGAGTTTTGTACATGGTGTAAGCAAAGTGTATTTGTTCATTTTCACGCTGCTATAAAGTACTACCTAAGACTGGGTAATTTATAAATAAAAGAGGCTTAATTGACTCACAGTTCCACATGACTGGGAAGTCCTCAGGAAACTCACAATCATGCCAGAAGGTGAAGGAGAAGCAACGCACATCTGACATGGTGGCAGGAGAGAGAGCAAGGGGAGGAAGTGCCATACTTTTAAACCATCAGATCTTGTGAGAACTCACTATCATGAGAACAGCATAAGGGAAACTGTCCCCATGATCCAATAACCTCCCACCAGGTTCCTTCCTTGACACATAGGGATTACAATTTGAATTACAATTCAAGATGAGATTTGGGTGGGGACACAGAGCCAAACCATGTCATTCTGTCCCGGTCCCTCCCAAATCTCATGTCCTTTTCACATTTCAAAACACAATTATGCATTCCCAACAGTCCGCCAACGTCTTAACTCATTCTAGCATTAACCCAAAAGTATAAGTCCAAAGTCTCATCAGAGATAAGGCAAGTCCCTTCCACCTAACAAGTCTGTAAAATCAAAAACAAATTAGGTACTTCCAAGATACAATGGCAGTACAGACATTGGGCAAATGTTTCTGTTCCAAATGGGCAAAATTGGCTAAAACAAAGGGGTCACAGGCACTTTGTTTTCAAGTCTGAAAACTGGCAGGGCACTCACTAAAGCTTAAAGCTCCAAAATAATCTCCTTTGTCTCCATGTCTCACATTCAGGGCACAGTGATACAAGGAGTGGTCTCCCAAGTCCTTGGGCAGCTCTGCCCCTGTGGCTGTGCAGGGTATAGCCTCCATGGCTGCTTTCACAGGCTGGCATTTAGTGCCTGTGGCACTTTCAGGTGCACGGGGCAAGATGTCAGTGGATCTACCATTCTGGAGGCTGGAGGATGGTGGCCTTCTTCTCACAGCTCCACTAGGCAGTACCCCAGTGGGGACTCTGTGTGGGGACTCCAACCCCACATTTCCCTTCTGCATTGCCCTAGTAGAGGTTCTCCATGAGGGCTCTGCCCCTGCAGCAGACTTCTGCCAGGACATCCAGGTATTTCCATACATCCTTTGAGATCTAGGAAGAGGCTCCCAAAGCTCAGCTCTTGTCTTCTGCATACCCACAGGCCCAACACCACATGGGAGCTGCCAAAGTTTGGGGCTTGTACCCTCTGAAACACGGTCCAAGTTGTACCTTGGCCCATTTGAGTCATGACTGGAGCTGGAGCAGCTGGGATGCAGGGCACCAAGTCCTGAGACTGCACAGAGCAGCAAGGCTCTGGGCCTGGCCCATAAAACCATTTTTCCCTCCTAGACTTCTGGGTCTGTGATGGGAGGGGCTTCCATGAAGATCTCTGACATGCCCTGGAGACATTTTGTCATTTGTCTTGGCTATTAACATTTGGCTGCTGATTACGTAGCAGGCTTGAATTTCTCCCCAGAAAATGGGGTTTTCTTTTCTACTACATGGTTGGGTTGCAGATTTTCCTAACCTTTATGCTCTGCTACTTATGCCATAGCAGGCTTGAATATCTCCCCAGAAAATGGGGTTTTCTTTTCTACTGCATGGTTGGGCTGCACATTTTCCAAACCTTTATGCTCTGCTTCCCTTTTAAACATAAGTTCCAATTCAAACCATCTCTTTGTGAGCACATGTAACTGCACACTTTCAGAAAAAAAAACAGATCACGTCTTGAATGCTTTGCTGTTTAGAAATTTCTTCCTCCAGATACCCTAAATCATCTCTCTCAAGTTTAAAGTTCCACAGATCTCTATGGCAGGGGCAAAACACTGCCAGGCTCTTTGCTAAAGCATAGCAAGAGTCATCTTTGCTCTAGGTTCCAATAAGTTCCTAATCTTTATCTGAGACTATTGCCCATATCACTATTAGCATTTTGCTCAAAGTGATTCAATAAGTCTTTAAGGAGTTCCACACTTTGCCACATTGTCCTATCTTCTTCTGAGCCATCCAAACTTTTCCAATCTCTGCCTTTTACCTAGTTCCAAAGTCACTTCCACATTCTCAGATATCTTTATAGCAGCACCCCAGTCTACCAGTACCAATTAACTGTATTAGTCTGTTCTCACACTGCTAATAAAATAAATCTTGATTAGCAGGGGAGGTATTCAAACTGAAAAAGATGTTTAAGGCAAACATTTAGAAATGTTTTCTTGACTGGCTGCCCTCCAAACTAAAAAACTAGGTTATAATTTATTTTAACCATTAACCTTTTCCTTTTGTTTTCATAAAAATGGCCTGGGTCATGGGATAATCCACCAACTCAGTTTCTGGATTGTGAAACTTCTTGGGAAAGTTTATACCCTTAAAATAATTATTTGATGTTATGACTATTATATTCCTCATTTATTTAACAAGGTGGCTGATTTTAACCTTGGCCATCTGATTCTAGAGAAGCTGACATTAACCACTACACAATATTTGTTCCCAGATGAGTACATGCACATTGTTCTCTCTCCCTCTGGTCTTCCTCTCTCTTTCCAAGGTTCTTTATACTTTTTCTATCCTCTGTTTATCCCCACACCCAATGCCAAGTACTTGAATCCATCCTGAATGGAATCTTCAAAGGCATCAAGGTTTTAAGCAAATATCCTGGCTTCAGTCTGAGGGGTGACATCAGATTGATATTGTGAATCTTCAAGTGAGGCTTTGAAGCCTTAATTTCTTCAAAACATGGTATTTATTAGACCAAAACCTCTTACTCTTGCTAATATTGACTGCCTGTTATTATGCTAAATATCAATCTTTTTTTTTTTTTTTTTTTTTTTTTTATCAACTCTCTCTTTTCACAGAAATGGGCAGAGTACAGAAAAAGGAGTGACAGGAAAAAAAAAATTATCCTGCTACAATATCTGATGGCAAGTTCTTGGGTTGGCATCTTAGTCTTATGATGCTTTAAAAAGTCCAATCTGAGATTTCTTATTAAAGTTCCAGTGAAGCCAACTTAAAAAGAGCCTTTATGGTTAATCACTACTCTTGCTATACTTACTTAAATAATCAGGACACGACAACAGTAGACTTATTTTGTAAATTAATTATTCTTACTGCAACTATCTGTGGCAGAAGTAGGGGTGGCTGTAGAGAGAAAAATTATGTTCCAATAGAAAACTATGGTACACCTGTTATTAGACTTACTCCTGTTTATTGTCTCTGAGGCTTTGCTATCTACCTATAAACTTCAACTGACCCTGAATTCTTCTAATATTTGGCTAAGATTTTGCACAACTCTTAAAACTAACATTTCAAATTTTCTTCCACCTTTCTGACATGGAATCGCTAAAAATAAAGACTGCCCCTTTACTAAAGCCCTGTGAGCTAAAACTGAACTACTTGATATAAACTGCAGATAAATCATCATAACAGCTCATGTATGGACAACCTTCATGCTTGTTGCAGTGGGCCACTCAGCCTTCACTGGAGGTATTCAAACTGTAAAAGATGCTTTAAGGCAAACATTTAGAAACCTTCTTGACTGTCTGCACTCCAAACTAAAAGACTAGGTTATAGTTTATTCTAACTATTAACCTTTTCCTTTTGTTTTCACAAAAAAGCCCTAGGTCGTGGGATAATCTACCAACTCAGTTTCTGGATTGTGAAACTTCTCGGGAAAGTTTTAAACAGGAATATAGCAGTGTGAGCTCGAAGTACACTATCCCAAAATATGACTGTAGAAGAACAGAATATGTCACCCTAAATCTTTGACATATTATTTTGAATGAGTTATTTTGAGAAACACCAGACACAGAATTGGCCCTAAAACGTTACTTTTTTAGAAAGAGAAATTTACATCTGTAAAAGGAAACTTTATTTGTAAGGGTCTTTCTCCCTGCATCAGGAAGAAAAGGACACTAAATCACTAATGACTCTTAAACAAAATGGAAAAGATATTTACTTAAATTTGCATAATCGTCCTTATCTGTTGCAGATGGTGACTATCTGGGGCCGGTGCCAGATGGGTGGTTAAAATAATTTACCAACACAGTTGGAGGTAAAGAAAGGCAGATTTACTAGAGAAAGTAGGAAAACACATTGTAAGAAAGCCGCAGGCAAATCAGCGAGAGGAGCTGACTACAAAGAGACAAAGGCTTGTTGGTGATTATATAGCATGGTGCTTGTGCTGTGTGCTGCAGAGGGCTTTGTGCAATACAGATAATGGGTCAAGGTTGCAGTGAGCTAACTTGCATTTTTTGATCAACAGAGTCTGGTGATAGCTGGACACAGGAAGATTGTGAGTTATTTGTGTAGGAGAGCTATGTGTTCTGGACCACGAAGAAAGGCAGAGTTATAGCTTATCTGCTTTTACTTTTTGCTTTCCCTTGGTCCCACCAGCCTGACTCCCTTTCCCTAATTAGGATTCCCCATTACCTTTGTTTAAGATACTTTCCCTAGTCATCTCCTTAACTGGGTCTTTCCCTACATCCTTTCTTGTATCAAAAAACAATGGCATTTATCCTAAAGTTTAAACTTTCTTTGAGATTTGCTGCACAGATGTACTCATTTCTCTGGATCTTCTCCCATGTAACATGTAACATTAAGTATACATTTTAATAAACTTCTGCTTAATTTGTCTTTTGTTACCAGGAATTTCAGTTAAGAACTACAGAGTACAGAGAAAATTAGTTTTTCTTCTCTACAAGAACAAGAAACAAAATGAAATATATTCCCAGTGGTTTCACAAAACAAATCATAACTAAATTTATAATGAACAAATTATTTTTGAAGACATTCATAATGATAAAGGTAATGTATTGTTTTATCTTTTTTAATTTTTTGAGCTGGGAATTGTTGACTGCTAAGTCATTAGGAAATATCTCCAAGACTGATTTTGTTTGAAAACTGTTGACTTGTTTCTCTGAAAGAAATGTACAGCCACTATTGTTTACTATTGATAGGTTTGTAGGACTTTTCATTCTTTCATTTCCTTTTTGTTTAACAAATATTTATTTGAACACTAACAATACACAAGGCAAAATGCAAGGGATGGAGGGAAAACAGGACATAGAAATATGAAATATGTATTTTATATATATATGTGCATATTGTTTGGACGAACCGAGGCAAGATGGTGCACTTCCGGGTTCTTCATCCCCCCCTCCCAACTTTTCCCGCGCGCAAAAATGCAGCCGGAGCCCAGGGAGGGTGCAGACCAACTGGGCATGTGCCAGGTGACGTCAATCTGAAGAGACCAAGATTTACCTGGTCGCACCTGCGGAACGCCCCTGACACGCCCATGCCCCACCTATTGCCCTCCCACTCCTAGAAAAGCCGCTCTCCTCCATTAAGCCACGCGGACTTCCCAGTTTCTCATTGCTGTCGGAACTGTTGGAACTCCGTCCCAGAGCTTGGGGGAGGGGAACTCTGCCGGCCTTCTTTGCCGGAGGCCGACAGACTTCTTCTCCACACCTTGGGTTACTAAAATAAACTTGCAGTTTTGCGCCTGACCTTTGCCTACTTGCTGGTTCTTTTGCTCGCTCTGGTGGTCTTAGAAAAACAAGACACATATCACTTCATTTGGAGTGATAGAGTGAGAGGACATATGCGTGTATATAAATAAAGATAATTAATGATATAAAACAACAAGTAAAATTCCAAATTACTCTTATAATTGTGTAGGGGAGAGAAAATTTTCTATCCTCAAGGTTCAATAATTGAATCTATGAAATAAACTGACAGTAGACAGTTTAGTAGGAGAAAAGCTATTTTAATTACACATAGGAGTCCCACAAAGTAGAGGACTTGAAGAGGGGCCAGATGATAGAATTTTTTATAGAATCCTGAGCTAAAGAAAGAAGTAGCAGTTGGTGGTTTATGGGGGTGATGTCTCTACAAGTTGCAGGGGAGTAAGAGGAGGAAATGCATGGAGAACAAAGGTTGTCTTGTTATACAGATAACATCTCTCAGGTAATAAACATTGTCTCCAAGGATCTCATCGGAAGAAGAGGTGATGGATAGTTTGTGACAAAGTCTTTCTGGAGGGTGGTACCTCCTGTGAGTTAATCTTCCTTCACTGATGAGACTCCCAGGGAGGATACCTATGACAACTGTGTTACTTTTTGGAGGCTCTATCTTCAGGCACTTAAGGGAGTTCAGAGAGAGCCCTTTCCTGTATTTGCTGTTTCCCAAGTGCCCTCAGTTTAAATAATTAGCATATCAAAATGGTACATTTTCAGGTTTTCTGAGCCCCAACAACTGCTACTATGCAGGTTAAGTAGATAATTACCTTGAAGCTGCTGAAAGAAAAAAAAAATCCATCCTTGCCTTTAGAGAACAATCAAATTTCTGTGATAGAAGCACATATATGAGAGGATGGCCATTTGTGTTTCTCGCAACTCTGCCTCTTAAATTCAAACACTGTTTCATGGGAATTGTTAAGCCAGTAGTATGTTGGGGGTAGGCACTGCAGAGATGAGAAAAGGAGCTGAATAGTATAGACATGTGAAACATGCAATTTAAGTAGGCAGTGCAGTTTTACAACCTTATAAGAACAAATTATATTATACAGGAGGAGTAAATTTGAGCAACAGTTCAGTGTTTAAAATGTTAGTCTTCTGTCCTTTATTGCTGTTTTTTATATATTAGGAGGAAAAGCCTGTGGAGAAGTCAGTTGAGGAATGATAATCTAAGTGCCTATCTTGTACTTGCTTGTCTTTTCCAAATTTGGAGGGCTTCAGCCATACCACAGAAGAACAATGAAAAACTCAGGGAGTCCACTGAAGACAAATGGAGGTGGTCTTTGGCAAGGACTTTGGGTTTTGCCTTGGTTCTGCCAGCATAAGCTAAATATATTGTGAAGTTCCTTTAATGTCTCAATCTGAGCTGCCTCTTTTGTAAAATGAAGATAATAATGTCAACACAAGGTTATTATTGTAATAAACATTTGAGAAACAAGTGAAAATGCTTTGAAAAGCTGGAAACACAGTATATGCGAAGGTACTGCTGCTTTGTATTGATAACAACTCAAAAACAAACACTGGGATATTTCCTCATGGAGGGAAACTATCTTTGAGTCATGGAGATAAAACATTCTGAGAAATGATAGTTTAAATTATCTGTTTTCTAATAGCCAGTACTACAGTTTCTGAGGAAAAAAGTCATTTCGATCAAGTAAATATTATTCTTTCCTGATTGAAAGACAAGAATATACAGTTTTCTTTCACCAATGGTGCCTCCAGTGTTTTGTCACAATTTTTCTCTGCAATTATTCTGAGAATATTTTGGAGAGGTAGCACAAATTAACCTTTCTAAAATGACTCATGTGTGTTTTCTTTTTAAAAGGAGCACACATTACCACAGGGTATTAGGTCCTACTTTCAACTTTATAGCTTTCAATGTTTGCTTCCTCTATCATTTATGTTTATCATTAACTTTCATGTTTCCCGAGGTAAACAGTGAAATTCTGTCTTTTCTAGAGGCAGAAAGATGAGCAGGAAAGAGGGGATCACTCTGATATATCATTCCTGACGTGTGAATGATGTTAGTGAATCCCATGATGGCCTAAGGCAGTGGTCTTGTGATTCTCACCTCAGTCTCACTGGGATGGGAGAGTGTCCTCTTGCAGGTGGAGGTCACCACAACAAATGAGAGCTAAGTTCTAAAGCAGCCTAATCTTCTCATTGTTCCCAGACATCAAGCCCAAGATGTTTCTGTTCTGAATATGATTAATTATGTTTCTATCCTCTGTAATTTAGCTTCCTTCACTTTCTCCATCTTACTTTAAATTCAAAATGTCTCTCAGTGCTCAAGTACTAACCAGGTTATCAAGTCCTAAACCAAATCACTTGATAAAAACGTGTGATATGCCTGACCATTTGTTCTTCTTTCATGTTGCAGTCTTAATTTTCTAGCAGCTCTTTTAAGACTGAAGGTACTCCAATAGTTAACAAGTGATAGCTGTAATTGGCCTAAAGAGGATTCATGAGTCTCATGGGAGATTCTGCTTGGCGAAGGGGAAGGTCACCTTCATCTAATCTGAAACAAATTTGAGAGTCTCACAAACATGAATCCAGAATATTAACAAAAACAAAGAAAGAAGCACCGTCAAAAATGTTACCCAAGCAAATCACTCAAGGGCTAGTCTTCTGGGACTGATAAAGTCACGTACATTTGCTTAAAGCCTGTAGGAATCCTACTGTGTCACAGCTGTGCACTTACCAAGTT
Source organism: Piliocolobus tephrosceles (assembly GCF_002776525.5). Lineage (NCBI taxonomy): Eukaryota > Metazoa > Chordata > Mammalia > Primates > Cercopithecidae > Piliocolobus > Piliocolobus tephrosceles. Next base: position 20,257,594 of record NC_045434.1, read on the forward strand.
TATTGACTCCAAATACAAAGTATGAGAATAAACCTAAGATACAGCTCACGTTGTGCTGTGCATTGGAATAAGTTTGAAAGCAGGCTATAGGCCTGGTATGGGAAGACAAGAGAATGAGTAGTTCTTCAGCTGCAAATCTATTTTAGATACTCAGCAATGAGGTTGAGGAGAAAATATATGAATAAAGGCAGGTATTGGTGATAATTCATTTTTGAAAGAAAAATGCCAAAATAGGGAGGTGCTATCTATAAACACATAATTTCAGCAATGGTGGTTATTTCAGCCTTTGATAGGGCACAGGACACTTTGGTAACTGTTCCTCTAGGTGCTATCTCAGAGAACAAATGTATCATCAATGATTGTGGCCTATTTTAATGGACAAAGATACATGGAGGAAAAAATCAGAATTCTAGAGGAAAAAAATCAGAAACAAGGGCAATTATTCAGAATGAGTCTTCTTTTTTTTTTTTTTTTTGGAGACTGGGTCTTGCTCAGTCACTGAGGCTGGAGTACAGTGGCACCATCTTAGCTCACTGCAGCCCAGGCCTCTCGGGTTCAAGTGGTCGTGCCACTTCAGCTTCCTGAGTAGCTGGAACTACAGGTGCATGCCACCACACCCAGTTAAGTTTTGTACTTTTTGTAGTGATAGGGTTTCACCATGCTGTCCAGGCTGGTCTCAAACACCTGAGCTCAACTGATCCTCCCACCTTGGCCTCCCAAAGTGCTGGGATTAAAGGCGTGAGACACCACGCCAGGCCCAGAATGAATCTTTATAAAGAAAAAAAAAATGAGCCTATTACTGCTCAATTCTCCCCTTCACTCTGGCTTTCACGGGCCACGAGTCCCCTGCTTTGTTATTCTTTTAAGTACACAGGATCCGTGAGACTCCCTGGTTCACCTGCTGACCTAAATTCTATACTATTTGGTCAGGCTGTAAATAATTAAATAGGAATTCTTGCTTTCACTTCATAATTATCGAAAGATACCCCAGCTTTTCCCAGGGTTCCTGGTTTAACCATGTGATATTTCAATTAGGAAGAAAATCTTGCTTTCTCTAGTATTGAAGAAATCAATTTAAAGTAAGCATTTGGACCAAATTTTCCAAATATTGGCTTCTTAATTTTTCCTTTTTTTTTTTTTTTAGTTCAGATAGATATGTTGTTTTTTATTTTAAGAAAAATATTTTTTTCATAAAAATAAAAATATTTTGAAAAAATTTTTTTTAATCTCTTGGGAGCATCTTCACCTGCTACAATAAAATAAGATACTCTGAAGACTAGAGGAGAATAAGTAATAAGTAAATAATAACTCATGTGGCAATTAGTATTTAGTGAGCTCTTAATATATGCCAGGTATACAGTGGTACTTATAACTTCCAAGCATAATGAGAGCATTTGTAGTCTTTTGTATATGCAAGGAACTGAGTTTAAGATAGGAAATAACTTACAATCATACAGAAGGAGAATGTGGATTTGAACTCAGAATCTTTTCATACTAAGCTTGTGATTTTCCCACTTACCTATACTTCCTTTTCACCTAATATGTTTCTTAAGCTATGTGTTAAAAACTACACTAATAGCCCAAGTTTTTCTTGGAAGTGATTCATTTGGGATGACTCTTTACACCCTCCCTTGTCACTATTGGCATGCAGTGTCACCCTGGATCAAAAACCTTCAAGCATCAAATCAAATGCCTTTGCTTATTCAGATTTCTAGTCTTCATCCCTCCTACCTCTGGCTCCCTTGGTATGGCCCTGCCTTCCCTTTCTAATATTTTCTGTTTTAATTTCCCTTTACCCAATCAAGCCACAGTCAAACCAAATGACTAGCTCTCCTCTCTTCCTCTGTGCTTTCCCATCTCCACGCTTTTACTCAAGCTGTTCACTCTACTGGAAATGACCTTATCCCTTCCTCACACCACATTCAGAAGCCTTGATCCTGCCATCTTTCTCAGCCCAGCTCAAGTTCTTCTCTTTTGTGGCTGGAAGTAATTTGTCCCTCCTGCAAAACCTTTATAGCACTCTCTAAGTATATTTCTCATGAACTCATTTTGTAATATCATTATTAATATTTGACTCTCATTTGCCCCTCTAGACTGAGTGAAGGATCTATGACTGATACACCATTTTGTCTTCCACAGAGCATAGCTTCTATATTGAAGCTAACATAGATGTAAGAACGCTAGATTTTGAAAGAACACATAAATTTTAATTTCAAATGGAGAACAAATAAATTTTAAGTATATGTGGATATTTTTACATATTCAAATATTATATGAAACATACTTACATTAAAAATCTTCATTCTTTATGTGAAGATTCAAATTTATGTGAAATTCAAATTTAACTAGGTGTCCCATATTTTATCTAGCAATCCTCCCAACAAACCTTTATCAAGTAGTTTTTAAATAAGTGAATTGCATCTCAGAAGTTCAAATCTGCGACTACGGTATCATTAGCACTGACTGAAGTAACTTCAAATAGTCGTAAATTAAGATAGCTTTGAAAAGAATCATAGTGGTAATTTAGTCCAATCTTCTAGTTTTTGGATTATTTTTTAAAAAAGAGATCTCTCAGAGACTTGCTCCAAATCACACAACTAGCACTCAATTACACACCTTGCATTAAAACTGGAACTTAAAAATACAAAGTGGAATCATCAAAACTTCAGAGAGCTACAAGGATGAAGAGAACTTCTGTATACTTGAACTGTACTTCTATATTTGCTCATTCACTCATTTGAGGCTGGCATTAGCAGCTCTATGAGCCCTTGTTTTACTGGTACACAATCAGGGGTTCCCAACCCCCTAGCTGCAGACAGGTACTGGTCTGTGGCCTGTTAGGAACCAGGCCACACAGCAGGAAGTGAGTGGCGGTCAGTGAGCATTACCACCTGCCTGAGCTCTGCCTCCCATCAGATCAGCTGCACATTTGATTCTCATAGGAGTGTGAACCCTATTGTGAACTGCCCATGTGAGGGATCTAGATTGCACACTACTAATGAGAATCTAATTAATGCCTGATGATCTGAGGTGGAACAGTTTCATCCTGAAACCAACACCCTTCCAAAAATGAGTCCCCGGTGCCAAAAAGGTTGGAGACCACTGGTCTACATGTCTCTCTATACATTTGTACACATTGTTTCAAAGCGTAAAGTCTTAAGAGTCAGTGACTGTCCAATCTGGTCACTGATTAATCTTGCCTGGTTAATGAAATGTGATTATAAAAGGACACCTGAGATATATTCATAGAACCAGAGAAGATGTAAGTAAAATGATCCAGGTCATAATTTTTATTTCCTGCCCTTCTGGCAGCAATTTTGTTCCCTAAACGCTGGTACTTCTCCTTAGGATACTCAGGGGCTCTTGCCTGCCAGGCTTCTTTCCTTGCAAGGCATTCTCTCTCTGGCACTTCTTCCTTTCGTCAGAACTTTCCTGTCCTGCTCTTATCTGCTCACCAGGTGGAAAAACAGCTCAAGAAACTAATCTGAGCAAAGGTGTTAAAGGCTGATATGGATTTAATAGGTTTAATATGCATCTCCTCTAAGAAGCAGGTCAAATGTCATACTTTCTGTGAAGACTACTCATTTCCAAGGAGGCCAACTGCTTCCTCCTGGGAGCTACCACCACACTTCTATCAACCTTCTAGTATAGTACTTCTCCGGCTGAAGTTTAATTCGCTGTATATTAATATGCACACACAATGTCTTCTTCATATTTATACTACCAATACCTACCATAGCATCTACTTCATAATTGGCAATCAATATATATTTGTTAAATAAGTTTTTTGCTAATTTGGTTTAAACAGGGGATCCCGAGATATTTAACAGCCAATACAATGATTCTTTAATGATAACCAGCGCCACATGTTGGGAATAGTCAGTAAAGAAGTTCTTAAGGTCTTGGTCTAACAAGTAGTCTTCAATTATGTGCAGCATTTCAACCCTGAAGATGTCTTCCAGTAATAGGATTATTATTGGTTCAAGAGTGTTTATAAGACAGGGCGTTATAAAACTTGAACTACTTGGTCTCTTACAATTATTGTCTCCAACCATGCAATCTTAAACTTTTCTCTCTCATTTTCTTTAATGCCATCCTGGACAGACCATATAACTTTCTGGTTACTTTTAATAATTAAAATATAGATTTGTCTGGTTTAAAATAGAAGGGGAGAAGGTAAAGTATGGCACGCTCTTTTACTCCTCCCTTCCCTCTTTCCAAGTCTGTTTCTCTGAAGTTAGGGGCAGGAAGGAGGAACAGAAAAATCATAGGTCATCTTACAAAACCATCCATATACTAGACTGAGATGTAAGGCTTTTCTGGAATGATCCTGGTTTGGAATTTTGGAATGGCTGTGTGCTGTCCTGGTGGCTTCTGTTGGTTTGGGGGTCTCTGTAAGGACAGAGTACTTACAGAAGTGTCTAGTTGTCCTAAAACTACTAGCCCTCCGTCCCTGCTGCAATCTTTTTTTCTGTGTAGGGGTTCCCTCTCTTTGCCCTGTGGCTGTATGAGCTGCTCTAGAGATTCTGCACCCCACCCCAACCACTGAATCTTTTCACACAGAGCTTCAGAAAAAATTGGTTCTCTTCCAAGTAGTTTTTGGTGGCTTGCAGCTCTACAAATACAGGCTACACTAGTAAGCTTTCTGCCTGCAGAACATCTAAATGAGAAGTAAGTACTTTCCCCCATGTTTGTAAACACACTCTTCCCCAAAATTCCTTGGTAAGCTCTCCTAAGGACTCTCTCTTCATGCTACACTGTGCTCCAATGGGAGCTCTATAGTGAACCTGCAGGTTTTACAGATCAGAAAGGAACAAGAAGACAGACCCTCCCTTTTGTAGGCATCTCTATCTACCATGATTCTCTTGTAGCACATTCCCCTCACTTGACTATTCTCTTAGCCAACTGTTGTTCTTAAGTAGGGTCACTAGTCCTCAGCTGGTCAGCTGAGAGTACGGCCACAAAACTGTGCTCCACTGTAAACCTTCTGCTGCTGGTATACAGCTACCTTCAGACCTGCTATGGAGTGTACAGCACAGATTATTAAAAGTTGGCTATACATCTGTTTCTTTCTTTTTTAAATCTTTTTTATGGCTATACATCTTAAACATTTTCACTATTAGAAAACTATCAAGTTATCTGAAAACTCAGGGCTTGGGCACATTTTAATCATTTCTAAACTGCTATTCCATTATTCTTATTTCAATTTTATCTTGTATATTCACTACATGCACAGCTTTAGAATTCACAAACACTGTCAGTCCTGGGTAAATGAGGATAATCCTCTATGTGCTGTTGACTGAAACCTTACCTTCCTCTGTGAGAGACCTGAAGTGTCACCGATTCAATTAACTTTCTCCTTTTTCCCTCTGAAGATATCCAGACAGTGCTTTTTAAGAGCTCTGTTTCTAAGAAAAATAAAATGAATCACATGTACTCAGTATGTTGCACTCAAACAGCATTGGTAATATAAAAATAAGTAATTAGTACTCAGTTTTCAAAGGAGGTAAAAGTCCAGGAATTGCACTTTGTTCTGAGGCAAGCTGGTATATTTGTCCTGGTTTGAGCCTTCAGGCTATTTATATAGATCCTGCCCAGGAAGGCCTCTGGCTCATGATGCTGTGAACCATGTTTTATGGGTTGAATTGTGTCCTCCAAAAGAGATATGTTGAAATCCTAATCCCCAACACTTCAGAATGTGATCTTATTTGTAAATAGGGTCTTTGTAGAGGAAATCAAGTTAAACTGAGGTCACTAGGGTGGGTCTTACCCTAATAAAATATGATCAATGTCCTTATTAAAAAAAAGGAAATTCGGACATACAAATACACACAAGAATGCCATGTGAAGATAAGTACCACAAACTAGGTAGCTTAAACCACAGAAATTCATTGTCTCACAGTCCTGGAGCCTAGAAGTACTAGATCAAGATATCAGCAAGGTTGATGCCTTCTGAGGGCTGTGAGAATGAATCTGTTCCATGCCTCTCCCTGGCTTCTGATGGTTTGCTGGCAATCTTTGGCATTCCTTGGCTTGTAGATGCACCACTCCAATATCCTTTGTTATGGCAGCCCTAGCAAACCGATGCATTATACCTTACTTCTAATCTCCCAATTTCTGAATTATATATATTCTGAATATATAAAAAGAGCTCACCTCCCACTTGGGAACAACTCCTATAAGAGGTGAGACTGAAACAGAGGGAAGAGCTACTGAGATTCTGATATGGGATAACGTTCCTCAAAGCATGGTTTTCCTGCCCTCTAGCTGCTATCTCTCTCTACCACATCCCTTTTCTAAGTCAAAGAGATGACAATGCCAAGTAAAAACTGATTCTAGTAGATTCTCTGCTTATTTTCTTCTCTGAAATGAAACAATTTTCTTCCACGTAAATCTAGGAGTCTACATTGACAAGTGGTAAAATAGTGGGAGAACTTAATAATGTCTTCTCAATTTTATGCGTGACAGGAAAGTGAGAACTTTTTTTTTTTTTTTTTTTTTTTAACAGAAAGGATATATCAAATCATGTGAAAAAGTCCCTCATTTTACTAAGTAGGAAATCAATACCCAAACGATTTCTAGTTCATTAATCCTTCCACAGGGTCCTCTGCCGGTTAAGGATGGGAGAAGCAGAAGCCTGGGGATTAGGAAAGTACTGTACTTCTGCAACTTAATAGCAAGTGAGATAACTTTGGCTTCAAGAGTAATTAAAAAAAAAAGAAAGAAAGAAAAAAAGAAAAGGAGCTTTAGTAACACATGATTGGTTCAGTGATGAGATCTGCGGCCAAAAGCAATGTCTAGTACATGAATCAGAAACTCTTTATACTACTCATCACTGAAGTACAACGGAATTTCAAAGTAAGGAAAAGAAGTAAATTAATATTTATTGACCACCTTCATTGTAACACTACTTTATGTCCATTATCTCATTTAACCTTCACCACAGCAGCCTTATTAGTAACCATATTTTATAAAAGAATAAACTGAGACTTAAAGATGTTTAGAAACCTTATCCAGAAAACAATGACCAGTAACTGGCAGAAATAAGATAGAAACTTACATCTGTATCAGCCTGCTAGGATAGCAGTTGTTCTTAACTCCGTGAAGCATCTGCATCCTAATCACTTGCAGAACTACTTTAAAAGTGTGAGTTTAAAGTTCCTAAACCCAGAGATCCTGATTCAGTTGGTCTGTGGGTGGGGTCCAAAAATTTGAGTTTCAAACAAGTTCAGCATCACACTTAATTTTTACACAAGTCAGCAGTGTGCTACATTTAAAAAGGTATTCTTTGAAAATGATTCTCAAGTGATTCTTAATCTTTTACATATTAGTTCAGATTAGTCACTTACCATAGAAACTGTGCCACTCTAAAATAGAATGAAAGTAACCCCTCCCCATTTCAATGTTTACCAGCATATTGTGTGACACAATAAGTATTTAATAAGCTCCCACTATGAGATTATTTGAATGAGTACAAGGAAAAGTTAGACATTGACACAGGATTGACAATGTTGTACTTTGACAAATAGAAACATTTAAAAATTATCATCTATTATAATCATCTAGAAAAAGAGATAACTTGACACAAAAAAATATAGGAAGGGCATAATAGTAAACTGTTTTATAAACCAAATACATTTAGTTTTATAAAAAAACTTACTTCACTGTCCTTATTTTTCTCATTTAAATTAACAAAACTTCATCAGGAACCAAAACGGGTCAACATCCTGAGCCATGTCAATAGTTCACTGTCATGAGAATACACAGTCCAAAGAAGACTCAGTCTTTGACTTTAAAGGATTGCAATTTAATTAAGATACTCAAATTTACATGCATGAAATGACTCAAAATCAATATAAAATAGTATATAATTATATATAGGCATATCTCAGAGATATTGTAGGTTCAGTTCCACACCATTGCAATAAAGTGAGTATCACAATAAAGGGAATGACACAAATTTTTTGGTTTCTTAGTGCACATAAAGAGTTATGTCTACACTATAGTCTGTTAAATGTGCAATAATATTATGTCTAAAAATATACAAATCCTAATTTAAAAATACTTTATTGCTAAAAAATGCTAATGCTCATGAGCTTCAGTAAGTCATAATCTTTTGCTTATAGACGGTCCTGCCTTGGTATTGATGACTACTGACTGATCAGGGTGGTGGTTGACAGGCCAGGTGCAGTGGCTCATGCCTATAATCCCAGCACTTTGGGAGGCTGAGGCAGGAGGATCACTTGAGCTGGGGAGATAGAGGTCACAGTGAGCTATGGTGGTGCCCCTGCACTCCCACTTGGGTGATAAAAAAAAAATCGGGGGCTGGTGGTTGCTGACGGTTTAGGTGGCTGCAGCAATTTCTTAAAATAAGACAACAAATGAAGTTGGCCACATCAATTGACTTTTCCTTTCATGCAAGATTTCTCTGTAAAATGTGATAGTATTTGATAGCATTGTACCTATAGAACATCTTACAAAATTGGAGTCAGTACTCTCAAACCCTGCCACTGCTTTATCAATAAAGTTTTGTAATATTCTAAATCCTTTGCTGTCATTTCAACAATGTAACAATGTTCAGAGAATCTTTACCAGCAATACAATCCATCTAAGGAAACGCTTTTTTTTTTTTGCTTATCCACAAGAAGCAACTCCTCATCCACTCAAGTTTTATTCTAATATTGCAGCAATTTAGTCACATATTCAGGTGCCACTTCTAATTCTAGTTATCTTGCTATTTCCATCACATCTTCAGGTACTTCCTCTACTAAAGTCTTAAAGTCATTCATGAGGCTTGGAATTAACTTCTTCCAAATTTCTATTATGATAAATTGACATTTTGACCTCCTCTCATGAATCACAAATGATCTTAATGGCATCTAGAATGGTGAATCCTTTCCAGAAGGTTTTCAGTTTACTTTGCCATATCTATAACAGGAACCACTGAAGCAGGTCTAGCCTTATGAAATATATTTCTCAATAAGATTTGAAGTTTGAAATTATTCCTTGATCCATGGGCTGCAGAATAGATGTTGTATTAGCAGGCAAGAAGCAAGAAGCAATATTAATCTCCTTGTAAATCTCAATCAGGGCTCTTGGGTGACTAGGTACATTATTAACAAGCAGTAATATGAAATAAATCTTTTTTTTTCCCGCTCTCAACAGAGTCTCAATAGGGAGCTTAAAATATTCAAGAAACCATGCTTTAAATAGATGTGCTGTCATCTGGGATTTGTTGTTCCATTGACAGAGTAGAGGCAGAGTAGATTCAGCATAATTCTTAAGGGCTGTAGAATTTTCAGAATCTTCAGTGAGCACTGGCCTCAACTTAAAGTAATCAGTTCCATTTTCCCTAACAAGAGTCATTCTGTCCTTTGAAGTTTTGCAGCCAGGCACTGACTTCTCTTCTCTAGCTATGAAAGTCCTAGATGACATCTTCTTTCAAAAGAAGGTGTTTTGCCTACATTGAAAATCTGTTGTTTAGTGTAGTCACTTTCATTATCTTAGCTACAGTTTCTGCATAATCTGTTGTAGCTTCTACCTTAGTACTTGCTGCTTCACTTTATACTTTGTATTAGTCCATTTTCATACTGCTATAAAGAACTGCCTGAGACTGGGTAATTTATAAAGGAAAGAGGTTTAATTGACTTACAGTTCAGCTTGGCTGAGGAGGCCTCAGGAAACTTACAATCATGGCAGAAGGCAAAGGGGAAGCAAGGCACCTTCTTCACAAGGTGGCAGAAGAGAAATGCCGAGCAAAGGGGGAAGAGCCCCTTATAAAACCATCAGATCTCATGTGAACTCACTATCAGAAAAACAGAATGGGGGAAATCACTCCCATAGTCCAATTACCTCCACTGGTCTCTCCCCTGACACGTGCCTTGCTTCCCCTTTGCCTTCCGCCATGATTGTAAGTTTCCTGAGGCCTCCTCAGCCAAGCTGAACTATAAGTCAGTTAAACCTCTTTCCTTTATAAATTACCCAGTCTCAGGCAGTTCTTTATAGCAGTATGAAGGGATTAGGGGGATTATAATTCAAGATGAGATTTGGGTGGAGACACAAAGCCTAACCATATCACACTTTTATGATAGATGGCTTCTTTCCTTAAGCCTCATAAACCAACCTCTGATAGCTTCAAACTTTTCTTCTTCCTCCTGTCTCTCAGCCTTCATATAATTAAAGAGAGCTAGTGCCTTGCTCTCTATTAGGCTTTGGTTTAAGAAAATGTTGTGGCTGATTTGATCTATCCAGACCACTCAAACTTTCTCCATATCAGCAATATGACTGTTCTGCTTTCTTATCATTTGTGCGTTCACTGGACAAGCACTTTTAATTTCCTTCAAGAACTTTTCCTTTGCATTCACAAACTGGCTGTTCGGCACAAGAGGCCTAGCTTTTGGCCTGTCTTAGCTTTTGATATGCTTTCCTCACTAAGCTTAATCATTTCTGGTTTTTATTTTAAGTGAGACATTTGACTCTTTCTTTCACTTGAAGGCTTGGAGGACATTATATGGTTATTAATTGGCCTAATTCAAATATTGTTGTGTCTCAAGAAATAGGCAGGCCCAAGGAGAGGGAGAGAGATGGGAAAATGCCCGGTCAATAAAGCACTTAGAACACACTCAACATTTACTTATTAAGTTTGTTCTCTTATATGGGTGTGGTTCTTGGTGCCCCAAAACAATTACAATAGTAACATCAAAGATTACTGATTGCAGATCACCATAATAGATACATAATTAAAAAGTCTAAAATATTGAGAGAATTACCAAAACATGACAAAGACACAAATTGAGCACATGCCACTGTTAACAATGGCACTAACAGGCTTGCTCAATGCGGGGTTGCCACAAACTTTTAATTCATCAAAAACACAGTACCTGCAAAGCATAATAAAGTGACGTGCAATAAAACAAGACTTGCTTATATATAATTGATATGGTTTGGCTTTGTGTCCCCACCCGAATCTCATCTTGAATTGCAATCCCCAGGTATTGAGGGAGGGGATTGGTGGGAGGTGACTGGGTCATGGGAGTGGTTTCCCCCATGCTGTTCTCATGATAGTGAGTGAGTTCTCATGAGATCTGATGGTTTTATAAGGGGCTCTTCCCCCTTGGCTTCCTTCACTTGCTCTCTCACCTGCTGCCATGTAAGACATGCCTGCTTCCTCTTCCACCATGACTGTAAGTTTTCAGAGGCTTCCCCAGCCATGCAGAACTGTGAGTCAACTAAACCGCTTTTCTTTATAAATTATTCAGTCCTGGGCAGTTCTTTATAGTAGTGTTAGAACGGCTAATACAATAATTATGTGGAACAGATAGTAGTTATATATAATGGGAGACTAAGTAAAAGAAAGATCTGTATGAAATGAAGTGGAAACTAAAGGATTGGTGAAAGAAGTGGTAGCTGAACTAAATTTGGCTAGGTTGAAAAGAGGGCAAAGGGAATCCTAAATGGAAAAGGAGCAAGGCACACAGAGTAGAAGTAAGCTACTAAAAACGACAGTGATATGAACCAGGATTGTGTAAGGAAGCTAGCCTGATTAAAGCAGAGAATACATTTTAAACAGTACTGGATGATTATGTCAGATAAAAAAAGTAGATTGTGATGATGTGAAAAATGGATTACTAGACAGGAATCTGGGCTCAAGCAGATATAAGAGCATTATAGTTTCTTACACAGGGAAGAATCCAAAGTGAAAACATTATTTTGTACTGGTAAGTAATGTGTCTTAACTTTTGGTTGTGAAAACACAGGGTCTGACAAGTGCAAGTATTCAATGAAGTCTGGTTGATAGCATGATGGCTACTGCATTTGTAATCCATACAAAATCTCTGTAATACCTGACAAGTCTGATTTATCTTGAGATTAGAATCTTAGTTTAAATTTCTACTTTCTACTTAGCTAACCACCTGCATGGTTTACCATTCTGCTTTCTGTCTTTCAACCTAAAATAAAAATATAACAGGGTGAAATAAAATGTACTAATTCCCCATACACCGTTACACCTGGGCTGTGGTAAGGGGATCAACAGTGACTTCAGATAAATAGTTCAATATCAATCAGGGTAGAAATGTCTCTTAACTGTAGTTCCAGCTACTCGGGAGGCTGAGGCAGGAGAATGGCGGGAACCCGGGAGGCGGAGCTTGCAGTGAGCTGAGATCCGGCCACTGCACTCCAGCCTGGGCGACAGAGCGAGACTCCATCTCACAAAAAAAAAAAAGAAAAGAAATGTCTCTTAACACAACATAGTCTGGTTTATTCTAAAGAAATAATGTCATAATTATGTTATTATAAATTCCTTATGTAGAAAAATAGTTATTTTCTTTTAAAAAATTAATCATCAGGGTAGAATAATTGGTTAAATGTGTTTTGTTTTAGTTAATATTAACTCTAGGAGAAAATCTTCAGAAGAGACCTAGTCAATGAACGGAACAAGAGGCAACTAGCAATCAACAAATCACTAAGCTGTGAAATGTTTAAGACAAAGGAAGAAAACTGAGAACTTTATTCTCTCTTTGGAGTGACAGGTTCTAGGAAAGGGATGGGAGAGACCCTAGAGGCTGCCAGAAGAATCAAAGAGTCAGGAATGAGAAAATACATATGTAGGACATCTCTGAAGGCCTAGAAGGTCTGTGTGAGACTGCCAACCCACCCAAAGGCTTATCGAGGGAGAGAGACACATAATCCCTTGAACAACAAAGCATAGCAAAGAAATTCAAAGTATCCAATCAACTAAATCCTTCCCCACAGAACTGAGGAACCCTTCACAGGTCTATGTATTTTGTGTTGTACTGTAGGGAAGTGGTAGAATAGTAGGTATCTAGGTATACAATCCTTTCTAGAAGGATTCAGGGATAAAATCTGTAGAACATAAAAAGGGTCTGCTGCACAGATTACAAAAATTAACACTGCCTCCTCCAGTGTAAGGGTTTGAGATTAGGAAGCACAGTACAGGAGCTAGGCACAGAGCTTCTAACAATAATTACTTGGGTTCAACTTTTGTCTTCCTGGTTTCCTAGATATATGACCTTGAGCTAGTTGTTCCAGTCTTCTTAAAGTAAATATGATATATGTGTATGTGTGTGTATGTGTGTGTGTGTTTATAAATGGAATGGGAAGAGAAACTACTTCATGCAGTTGTTGTGATAATTAAATGAGGTAATACATGGAGAAGACCTGGTACCTGGTACATCTTCTGTAAATATGCACTATCATTATTATAAAATATTGTATAAAAGGTGAATAAATGTAAATTATCTTAACAGATTGTCCTAGGAACAATATTCAGGTATTAATTTTGAATATATATGGTCAACCTATGTTTGCCAGGTTGAATTTGCTTAATAAAGAGTAAAGAAAAACTGGCAGGTGATTTTTCCAAAGACTAAAGATGAAATGAGATAATACTACTTGGTACTTATATAGAAATGCATAGACTCAGACCCCTTTTTGAGAAAACAGTATTAGAAAAAGACGTAGAGAACTTAGAAGTGATTTTTTCCTAAGGGTCCATATTAGAAAATTTACTCTAGACAATATAAATCACTATCATAAAGAATTCATGAGAATGATAACATGGCACCAGAACTGTGACAAAACACCAACAAAACAAAACAACAACGAAGAAACCTACTTATCCCCAAACTTTTCTGATTTGTGAGTTATTATGGGTTTCATTTTTAAAAAATTCCCCTTCTGCTATGGCATGAATGTTTGTGTCTCCCCAAAATTTGTATTTTGAAATTCCAACTCCCAAGGTGGTATTAGGAGGTGGGGCCTCTGATAAATGATTAATTCATGATGGGAGCCTTCATGAATGGGACTAGTGCCCTTAAAAAAGAGGTCCAACAAAGCTCATTCATGCCTTCCATTATGCGAGGGCACAGCTAGAAGATGTCATGTATGAACCAGAAAGCAAGCCCTCACCAGATATCAAATCTGCCAGAGCCTTGATCTTTCTAGCTTCCAGAACTGTGAAAAATACATTTCTGTTGCTTATAAGGTACCCAGTTTGTGGTAGCTTGTTAAAGCAGCCTGAATGAACTAAGACACCCTTCTAAAATGTGTTATAACTGACTAATTTAAAAATTAGAGTACAATCACTGCTCGGGTGACAGGTGCAATAAAATCTCAGAAATCACTAATAAAGTACTCAATCATATAACCAAAAACTACCTGTACTCCAAAAACTATTCAAATAAAAAAATTAGAATACATTAATATCAGTATTTTTCCTGAGAATCTCATTAACTTCTTCGAAATAACTGAAAAATAGCACTGGATATTGTAATATGGATATTGAAAATATCCAGAATATAAAAATTGAATTTAGGTCGGGTAAGTTGGTTCATTCCTGTAATTCCAGCACTTTGGGAGGCCAAGACAGGAGGACTGCCTGAGACCAGGAGTTCGAGATCAGCCTGGCCAACATAGTGAGACCCCATCTCTGCAAAAGAAAATTGAATTTTAAAAAGTCACATTGAACAAAAATTTTGAAGAATATTTAATTTGTTTCAGCTGATAATTCCCAAGATTCTCTATACTAACTATATTAAAATAATAGAACTTGCTGGGAAAGTTGGGAAAATGATACTAGAGAGGTTAGAGTACAATATAGCAACTTTTTGCTTCCTCAGATCTCATTTAGAGCTCATCACAAATTAGCAAAGAATAGGTACTTCATAGTTTAAGAATTCCTTGTGAGTCTTTAACAAAGATACTGTATTACAAATGTACAGCTCAGTTCTCAAATCCACTAAAAAAGATGAACACAGCTGAGAAGTCAAGTGGATTAACAGGCTTGTAATGATTAAAGGGTAATAAAAAGCAGATAGCTATTTTGCATTCAATGCTATTTTTCTTCTTAAGCCTGGGCTCTAAACATATATTCTAATGCCAATAAATTTAGAATCTATTTTTTTTAATCCAGAACATTGTGTTCAATGTTTATCACTCTAATTTACTTTCATAAAAGAAAATGAAATAAAACTTTCAAAATATGTAAGGTTAACATTAATGCAACAGCGCCACCCAGTGAATATGCTGTATATTCAAAAGTGTTACTAGAATTTACTGTTTTCTTTAAATACTAATGTGTACTTTCAAAATATCTATGGCCTCAACCATTTATATAAAATTATATAGTACAATACTAACTCAAAAATATATAAAAGCACTATGCATTTCTACTTTTCCATTTATAACTACAGTTAAGATGTGCTTTCTGATACTTGTGATTAAAGGGTTTTGCATATTAAAAGCTACCTATGTCAGCAAGCTAGAAATGTTGGCCGATAGGAGAGACGTATCATTATTTCCTCTCGTATGAAATGTTAGGCAGGTATATAACAATGGCACTTGTTTGCTTTTGTAGATTTTGTATATATCTCATAATACAGTACATAGTTTCAAAGATTTTCTGTCTCATGCCCTTACTATAAAATGTGTGTTCATAATTTCACTTCATCTTGCTATTACTATTCCTAATTCATATAAGTGAATTGAATGATGGCATCAATAATACAACCACAGAATTTGTAAACCAATCAATAATGTAATGTGGTGCTTCAGCACAGGAGTTTGAGGCTGCAGTAAGCTATGATGACACCAGCCTGGGCAACAGACTGAGACCCTGTCTCAAAAAAAAAAAAAAAAAAAACTAATATGATATCATATCAGATGGCATTTTAATATTCTACTCTATAGTGACTAGAACATAGTTGGAGTATTGCTTTTGGTATTAAGTCCATATAAATCTACTAGAACACTTTTTATGTCATCTTTTTATTTCTCATGAAATAGAAATACATTGGAGGAAAACGCAAAATGAACTAAAATATATTCAACAAAATGAAAATTTCTTTTTCACTCTGACCTGCTAATTTCCCTCCTCAGAGGCTACTACTATTTGTTAGATGCATCATATCTCAAAAGGAGTTCAGTTCAACAACAAACACTGATTGGGTGTGCAGTTTGTACCAGGCATGGTGTTACGCACAGGAACATCAAAGGTCATTAAGAACCAGACCTGTGTGATAGTGGAGACAGGCACAAAACAGATCATTTCAATATAACATAAACTTTTATTTTTTTAAGTATGCAAAGAATCCATCTCAGACCTCTCTTCTTGAGTTTCAGAATCATTCATTGAATTGCCGTGTATCTGGACATAGTATGTTTCACAGGCATGTTAAGCTACACATGTTCAAAACTGAATCACCAGTTACCTCCCAAGTGAGTCTGCCTCTATGTTACCTAAATCAGAGACTGGCATCCCATTTATCTGGGTACTCAAGCCAGAAAATTTCATTCGTACTTATCAAGCATCTCCAGCGTATAAAGATCTGTGCTAAGCTGTGAATACATGACAGCAAATGGGGTAGTCCCTGTCTTCACTAAAGCTTGTTTAAGAAACTCTGTCCTTGATTTATCCCATTTCTGCCCTCAGTCAGTCACCAAGTTTTGCCATTTCTACTTCCTAAAATTCTTCTGAGATCTATTTCTACCCACACTGGCAATGCCCCAGTATAAACAGCCATCTTTCTTTCCCTGGTTTACTACAATTATCTCCTAACTCGTTTCCTTCTTGCTGGTATTGCCACCCTTTGAGTTCTTTTTCTCAGAGTAGCGATTCATCATTTAAATACTAACCTAATCATGTTGAAACCATTCAAAGCTACTATTAGCCTTAAGAAGGAGTCCAAAGTTTGCTACATCATCACTAATGCTCTTCATGATCTGGTCCCTATTTACTTCTCCACCCCTGTCTAGAATCTCTCAGTTCCTAGACTGTGTTCTTCTTCATAAACATTGTTAGCCTCTATCTAGAACACTTGTCTTTTACCCTTTCAATTCCTAGCTATTCTCAAGCATGGAGCCAGTAAGACTGAACTGACTTTTTTCTTTTTCTTTTTTTCCCGATGAGAATGTAAACTCTGTCAGGAAATTATTAGATCGGTTATTGCCATATTTGCTTTTTCATTATTATATTTCCAGTATCTAGCTTAGTATCTAGCATAAAATAAGGGTTCAGTGAATATTTTCTGAATGAATCCATGAATGTCAAGAAAGCAGAGAAAAGTCAACTAACTCAGACTATGGAATAAGGAACGGCTTCTTGGAAGAACCCTAAAAAATTAGTAAGGATACGGAAGAGTCAGCCAAAGAAAATAAAGACAGTCCAGACAAAGTCAACCAGAATGTGAAAGGTCTCAGGTGTAAAGCAGCCTCATGAATGCGAAGTGGGTAGGATGGGAGATGGTACTGGAAAGGGAAACAAGACTGGGAAGGAAAAGAGTGGCAAGATGATGAAGACTCCAGCACACCAGGCCATGGAGGCGGACTATCTTGAACGTGACTGCAGAGGGAGATCAGAAATTTAAGGAGGCAAGTGAAATAGATTTACATTTGAGACTGGTCATTCTGGCTGCTACTTACAAGATGGATTTGGTGGTGTAGGTGGGGGTGGTAGTAGTTACAGCTGGAGGCAGTGAGATGAGATAGAATTGGGAGTAGAAATGAAAGCAAAGGACAAATTAGAGTTTGAAGGGCTCGTGAGCATCCCAAATGTCTGAACTTCAAGGAAGAGGTTAGGAATAGCAGTAGTTTTAGAATTCATGAGCAAATAGGTTAAAACAATGAGTGGATAGTCCTCACAGGGAAGACACAGACAGAAAACAACTCGAGGTTGGAACTTTGGGAAATACTATTTAATGGGTAGGCAGAGAAAAAAGACCCCCAAGAAGCATGAGACAGGTAGAAAAAGATGGGAGAAATGCAAAAGGAGTTTCAAGGAGGGTTTGATCAATGACACCAAATGCAGAAAAGAGGTCTAGAACAAGAAACAGTGGTCATACATTGGTGGAGGAAGTACATTACATTTTCTGAGACAGACAAATAAGACAGGTGGATATATGTGGCATTGACAGAAGTGGAGAGGGAGAAAGTTATATATTGTATGGTGGCTTTAATTTTCTCAATTAACTGGGAAAAAAGTACTGGGATTGTCTGTGGCCCCTGTGGAATCTCTATTCATAAGAATGGGTGCCTGATGGCAAGTAGAGTGTAGGACCCAATCTTAGTATTTCACCTATTCCTACCACATTAGACCAAGTGAATCAACTTTTGGTCCCTATTGATCTGTTAAACAAAGTAGATATAACAATTTGGAAACCCTGTCACTTAAAAAAAGAGATTTGTTTAAAGCACTAGATATCACAGCATCACCACTTGCTTTAAAGATAAAGTCCTAGCTGCAGGCTGTCATGGTCTCTTTGGAACACCCCCCATCTTGCCACTAAAAGGTCCACTCAGTCCTGATAGGTCTGTCATCCAGAATTTAAAGTGCAGTCTAGAAAAGGAACATGAAATTAAAATTAGAAAGGCAATAGACACAACAAATTGCAGATGCATACGAATGTATTATGTGCTTGAAACATATCTTTAAGACTACTTTGGTCACTTTCTATTAAAAGAGGAATTTAGGCTGGGAAGAGGAATGAGGAAAGGGTAAAGTTTGTGAGAAATCGCTGAAAGTTACAGGACAGGGAAATTACTGATGATAAATTAAAGGCTTGTCAGGAATCAGGGAAAGAGCTGAAGATAGAGACTGACAATCTGTCATATGTCACTTTGTGTCATTTTCTCCAATGTTTCCAGTTAAGGATTTATAGACAAGATTCAGGGACAAGATTTTGACAGGCATCTGGGTCAGAGGCATCAGACACAGGAAATTTGGATGCTGATAAACCATGCAGTCTAGGCTATGAAGGGAGGTATTAGCAGGAGGGCTGACAGGGAAAATGAAATAGAAGGGCAAATGTAGCACATGTGAGGGTATAAAATTATGATGCTACAATCAGAAAGAACACTGAAGTTTTCTGCAATTGTCAGTGTTTTTATGGGTGATAACAAAACTCTTAGACTAATGTCTAGGGTGAGAATTCGGATGTTCCACCTTCTACCTTACACTGACCAGTATCAGGCAACTAAAAGTTTTTAAAAGTCAGATTTAACCTTCTAATTAAATTAATTTGAATAAACACTCATTTTTTAAACAAATAATGTACTTCTAATATAACTGTTTATCACATCAATAGTAATATTAACCCCCAATAAACAATATTTATTGTCGATACAACAAAATGGTCATCTTGCTCTTTTCTTCCTTTGTCTCATTTTTCTCTCTCTCCAAGTTCCATTCTAATCTTGGCTTTCACATAAATCGCTTGTTTTTTTTGTCTCGATTCTCAACAACAACTTAGACATTTGTTAAGCACTTGCCACTTGCAAGATATTTTACTAGGGACCATGTATAAATAATAACAGTCAAAATAACAGCTACTATTTACCAAGTACTGAATTCAGCACTCTACGGGAACTAATTCACTTAATGTTCATGATACCCTATAAAGTAGAACTGTTATCCCTATTTTAAAGATGCAGAAACCAGCTCAGTTAGGTTAAATAGCTCGCCTAAGTCCACCTTGGTAGTAAATGGTGTAACCAGGGATTTCAATCCAACTCCCTCTGACCGTAGAGATGTGCTCTCAGTCACTATGCTATGGCTCCCTTCCCTGCCTCTAAGGACATATGATTTGGTGGAAGTTATGCATAAGTAATCAATTTGATTTGGCAAGTGTCAATGAGACAGGTCTCTTTTTTCTGCTTTCCTCACTGACTCTAATATTTTTTAAAAATCTATTTTCTTCACCTCCTTTTGAGTCTTACCAGATTCCGACTTTGAGACTTACATCAGTAAATAGACATTGAAAGGAAAGACAAAAGCCCTGAAATAATGAATATGAAATGTATTTTTATTTAAAATTGGTATAGACTTCACTATCAGTAGGTTTAGTCCTTCAACCCACAGGACAAAGCACCGGTATTTGTGTCTACATTCAACACAACCTTTCTAGCACTTTTTTCACATAATTCAGTTCAGGTTCCCCATCCAACACACGACTGTCACCAGATGATGCTCTACCCTGTGACCAGATATAAGTTCTACCTCTCGTGTCCCAAACCTCAATAAAACTTAATGGCTTTCTCCCCTGACAACTAGGCCTGCCGTGGTTTCCTAACTTGTATTAAGTGCAGTGTTTCCACTCTTGCCAAAACAAATACCATGTAAAAAAATACAGATTTCAGGGCCCCTTATCTGAAGAATGCAACTCACTCAGGAATGAGCAAGTTTGGGGAACAGTTCAGTGGTGGAAAGCACCTGATGTTCCTGGCTCCTCCTGAGGGCTGATGGAAGAGGGAGAAGCTAAAATCAGGAGACCTGGTTTCTACTTTAGACAGTACCACCTACTGTATAACTTCTAACAAATCACTTCTCACTGAGTCCAGTTTTCTTGTCTGTAAAAGCGAGAGGATTTGACCAGATGAACAGTTACGTTTCTTCCACCTCTTGAAGTCGTGCTTATGAGCACAGAGTCAGAGGATGTGTGTTCATATCCAAGCTATGCTACTTGTGCGCAGATAATTGCATTCTCTGATTCATAGCCCTCACCTGAGGAGATGATAGTATCTCTCCACTCTCCCTTTTCTTCCCTTTAATGAAATCTAAATGAGATGATGCTTATAAACATCTAACAGAACCCGGCACATAATCAATGTTCATCAAATTATTATTACTCTGGAATTCTATAAATTACCTCTGCACTTCCTCCCTTGTCACCCTGAACTTAGTGAAGTTTCCTCCACTTGGTTTTGCTCTTCAACTCGGACCCCCGAAAACGCTCTCAACGCCGGCGGAAGTCACGCTGAGCTGGGCTATATGCTCAGCTCTTCCCCGAAACCGCGGCGCTCCCACTTCCCGCAGTCCGAGGTTCCGACTCGGCGCCAGCTCCGCGAGCAATGGTTCCGCCCTGCGCCCTGCCCCTTCCGTGACAACTCCAGCCCCACCTGCCTGGCGTCTCTTGAGCCCAACCGGCATCCGTCGCGGTTGTACGTGGGCTTGCCGGAACGGGGCGGGACTTCCAGTAGGAGGCGGCAAGTTTGAAAAGTGACAACGGTCGACGTTTGCTGATTTTTTACTTTGCTTGTAGCTGCTCCTCGAACTCGCTGCCTTCCTGTCGGCGGCCGGCACTGTAGGTGAGCGCGAGAGGACGGAGGAAGGAAGCCTGCGGACACCTTCGCCATCCCAAGGCGCGGGCAGGTGTCGGGACGCAGGGCCTGGCGGTGTTTTCGTTGTCCTCAGCGGTGGGAGGAGGCGGAAGAAACCAGCTCCTGGGAGGTGAGGGGCGGGCCCATCGTTACTTTTTATTTGATTTTAGTCCCAGAAACAACCGGAGTTCAGTTCCTACGAAACTAATGGGTGTTTTCTGGTGCAGCATAGACCGAAGAAGACGAGCTTGAGCTGAAATTGTTCAACTTAGGCATATATTTATGTGTGGTTTTTGGAAAGGTGGTGGTGATGTAGCTTATTTGGCTGCAGATGCTTGTCAGCTTTTTACACATCTCCGTTGCCAAACGTTTCTTAACCAAATCCAAAACCATGAATGAAAAGACAAAAATATCATTCTCAATGCAACTTTTAAAATTCAAAGGAAGAGAGCAGCGTATATATAGCACTACGCATGCGTAACGCGATCATTTTTTTTCCCTTTAAAAGTTCAAGGAACGTTTTACTTAATTCATTGAAGTTGGGAGTCATTTCTGTTTATTTTTGTTTAATCTCTGCCTCCTGGAACTGTGATGTCCACAAATAGTTTATTTTAACAAAACAAAGTGTGTAAAATTTAACAGATAATACTTTTAGTACCTACTCTGCTCAGCATCGTGGTGCTGCAAATAAATGAGAAACCAGAGGAATAATTAGCAGTTAATGTCTGCTACTCGTTAGACAGAGTATTACTGCGTATATATTAAGTCATTTGTATACTTTATCCCACCCAGGAGCTCCAACTATGTAGTTGGAAAGTGTCTTTCTTCATCTCTCGTTAATGAATAAATTGTAACTGAAATGGTACTCCGAAAGAATGATAGAATTTGGATATTGGAGGAGGTTCCAAAAGGAAATACTGGAAGTTTGGGAAAGTTAGGAGACTAACTTGGAGCACAAATTTCATTCAATTATTAAAGGTTTTAGAAGCCTAGCAGAAAAATTTGAATTTGATGTGGGTAAGGTAATTAAAGTATTTTCGTACAAATATTATTTGATGCATTAAGTGTTTTTATAAGGATTAATCTGATAGTAGAGTGCCAAATATTAGAGAAGAGAGGAAAGAGTGATAATAATTTTGAAGATACTTTACACCTACGCTTTCTATTGCAATATTCTGTAATTCAGATGCAGATTTTTTGGAAAAGTGACTTTTTCTGAAGTCTTTCTTTGGTCCAGACCTTTTATGAACAGCTTTTAAGTCTATGACTTACATGAAAATGTAGAATGCATATTTATGCCGAAGGGGACATCTAATATGTGATGCATCAGAATCTGGATTCCAAAAGATCCCAGCTCTATGGCCTGGCAAGGTAGCTCATGCTTGTATCCCAGCACTTTGGGAGGTTGAGGTGGGAGGATCACTTGAGCCCAGGAATTCAAGACTAGACTGGGCAACATAGACCCCATCTCCACACACACGCAAATTAACAGGGCATGGTGGTGTGTGCCTGCTGTAGTCCTGGATATTTGGGAGGCTGATGCAGGAGGATAGCTTGAACCTGGGAGGTCGAGGCTGCAGTGAGCTGTCCTTATGCTACACTGCACTCCAGCTTGGGTGACAAACTGAGACCCTGCCTCAAAGAAAAAAATATTGGACAAAAGGTCCTAGCTCTAACAGGAAAGCTTGCAATCATGAAATTTAATGGTAGAAAGTACAAATTCTTGCTTAAGATTCAAATAATCAATTTATACAACAAGAACACAAGTGATCCAGCAGATGTGACCAAAAAAGAGGAAAAGGGGGGAAAAAAAGAACAAGGAGAAGCCGTCTTGATACAAGACAGTCATGGTGAAGTTCTTGGAGTTTCAGTTGATCAATAAGTGCTACAGCGGAGGCCATTAATACTGTGCCCTAGACAGACCATGTCATGTTCAGTTTGGGCACTACATTTTAAGAAGACATTTACAAAACAGTGTGTGTTAGAGGAAGATGAATAAGATGGTAGTTTCTAAAACAATGTCGTTATAAGGAGTATTTTAAAGTTACATATAGCCATACATAAAGAAATTATACTTACTTTAAAGAAGGGAGGGCTTAGCAGAGGTGTAATAGCTTTCTTCACATGTTTGAAAATGGTGTCATGTAAACAGAGATTAATATATTCTATTTAGTTGCAGTGACTATACATAGGACCGGGAGGTAAAATTACAACAAAACATATTTCCACACACTATAAGGAAGAGTTATTTAATTTGGAACCATAATAAAGTGGGAAAAAGTTGCATTGAGAGTGAATTCTGTGATGCTGTCACATGTTCAAGCTGAATTGGGAAGTATTTTGTTAATCATTGCTTAGAATGGCTTCCATTTATTAGAAGTTAGGCAAGTTGCCAAAGCTCCCCTTTTTAACCCTAAAATTCTGAAAAACATTAGGAGCCTAAAGAAATAGATTCTCAGAATTGTGGGCCATTTCAATGTGTTTGCAAAACTGAATATATTCACATTGGGTCTCTAAGATCATTTTGCTTTACTGGAGAGTAGGGGATCTGAAGGTAACACAACAAGTATTTAAGGGAGTGGCTGAGAGCAATAGCAATAGCAGTGAGCTGCTCATTTCCCTCTTGCTGTTACTACTGCTATTTTTGTGGTTACAGGGAGAGATACAAAGAAAATGAAAAGATCCTGACTTATTGGAATCTCACAATGTAGTGTCAGAGTTCTTTAAACATAATTTTGGTACATTGCAACTAGTATCATAACAGGGTTAAATGGAAGGCTCTAGGACAAGGTTTTCCTCCCCTCCCCTCCCCTCCCCTCCCGTCCCCTCCCCTCCCCTCCCCTCCCCTCTCCTCTCCTTCCCTTTCCTTTCCTTTTTTGACACAGGGTCTCTGTCACCCGGGCTGGAGTGCAGTGGTGCAATCTCTGCTCACTGCAACCTCTGCCTCCCAGTGTCAAGTGATCCTCCCACCTCAGCCTCCCAAGTAGCTGGGACTATAGGCATAGGCCACCATGCTTAGCTAATTTTTATGTTTTTTGTAGAGATAGAGTTTCATCATGTTGCCCAGGCTGGTGTTAAACTCCTGGGCTCAAGCGATCCACCTGCTTTGGTCCCCCTCAAAGTACAAAGTTTTTTAACATCAGCATTTATTGACCTTTTCAACTGGATAATTCTTTGCTATGGGGTGCCACCCTATACATCACAGGATGTTTGGCAGCATCCTTGGTCTTTACCCACTAGATTCTAGTTGCACCCACACTCCTGTGCTGACAACCAAAAATGTCTGCAGCCATTGCCAGATGTGCCCTTGAGGATAAAGTTAGAGAACTACTACTCTAGGGGGACACAGGTAGGGATAACTCACTACGTGAAGACATTAGGAGAAATGGCTTTTCGTTTTCTTAAAGTTCTCACTCTGGTGACAGGAATTCCTACCAATTATACCGTCTATTCTTACTCACTTGTTTTTCTCTCTTCTGTTTGCATCTACAACCTGATTAGCCATCTCACTATATATGTATTGAATAGGATGTCAAAACTGAATATAATTTTTTATGCCCTATATTACTATTGTTTATATATAGCTTCTGCTGATGATGTTACCTATATGCCTTGCTTTGAGAATTAATTATTAGGATTGGTCTTGTTAAGCTCCTTGGCCCTCACGTATAAAAGAAAAGCACATGGTTTCTCATCTATGTATTCAACCAAAGTCCTCCTTCCCAAATGTGTTTTCCTATTCCTACAAAAGAGAACAACACTAGGAAAATTAGCAGAAAATAACTGTGTCACCTTAGAATAAAAGTAATTTTAGGATACATATATAAATACTTGTCTTTATTTTACTAAGATATTTGATGATAGTTAACGCAACTATGAATAGTTCAACTTTTGCTCATTCATTTTGTCCTTATATTTATTAGTTTCCAGATAATGAGAGCTACTGATTATGTGATATTTCTAATATTTTTTTCTTCCTTCAGATTAACAGGAAACTTCCAAGATGGAGACTTTGTCTTTCCCCAGATACAATGTAGCTGAGATTGTGATTCATATTCGCAATAAGATCTTAACAGGAGCTGATGGTAAAAACCTCACCAAGAATGATCTTTATCCAAATCCAAAGGTAAAAGGTGGTTATGTTTGCCTGTGGATAATGGTATTTAAGAAAAAAGTAAGCTACTAGGTCTATAGTGTGGCAAGAAGGGGATATGCCCTCCTTGATGGAGACCATTTTCATTGAGAGAATCTCTCACCTAGCGTAATTTAAAAATAACACCAAGTTTATATGTGTGGTGACTTCTACATTCCCATTAGGATTCAACTCTTTAATATAATCGTTTTCTTAAAAAAAAAAAAACAGCTTCTACAACGTATTAAAGTATATTAAATTTTTTATTATTATTGGAATGGTGGTCTGAGAGTATCATTTATTGGTAGGGGTTGAAGGAATTTATTCCAAGTGGTTTTCAACCACAAAAAAAATGCTTAGAAATAATCCTCTTTCAAAGCTTACAGATTAATTTTCATGCATTATGCCCCAGGGGGAATTGCCTTGTTTTGACAGGTACTGTTTTTTCTATCTTTAGTTATTAAATACAAAATGAACTATTTATGTGTCACGGAAAATCCCAAAGTCTCCTTCCAGTTTCTTGTGTTGGACTTGAAGTGATAACATAGTAAAACCTGGTTTAATGATGTAGAACTCAAATTTTCTGATATTGCCACCCCCTTTGATTCTTGAAAATGGAAGAAATACTTTTAGAATAACTGATGTCTTCAAACTGAGTAAATTCAGCTTTCTTAAAAGATTACCACGTTTTCCCTATATTTCTCATCTTTCTGCTCACCCAATAAAGTTGTATTACTATATGGATCAGAACAGATTCACACGCCGGCATTTAGGAACTGCTGTTTTAGAAGATCCAATTTTTAAAATCGTATATAACCCTATTACATTTATACCTCCTGATCAAGGGTTCTCTTAAACTTCACATCTAAGGAAACCTTAATATCTGGGCAGCAAACAAGGTTTCCTGTGTTCTTTAAAACACACACACACAAACACACACACACACATATTTTCAATGTGCCATTATTTCTGCCACATGCCTGACAGCCTGTTCTGAAAGACTAACTCTTCTTCTTCCATTTCCTAAGGTGGATTGGGTTGCTTGGATTGGATTTAGATATACTTGCTCTCTCATTCTTAAACAGCTGATCCGTTGACCACTTATGTTTGAGCAAACTAAGCATCATAACGTGTTTTAAAATTTGGAAAAATTAAGGGGTATTTCAAGGGAAATGGAGTAATTTTGTTGCCTTTTTCTTCTTTGCTTTCATTGACTATAATATTGTATGGTAATGATGATAGTGACATAGCTTTAGAGTTATGCATCAGAATATTCAAAGTTGTTTTTGCTGTAGCCTGAAGTCTTGCACATGATCTACATGAGAGCCTTACAAATAGTATATGGAATTCGACTGGAGCATTTTTACATGGTAAGTTTAAGATGAGGCAAAATTATGGGGTTTTTTTGTTTGTTTTTTTTTTTATTTTGTTTTGCCGTAGTTCTGCTTACAGTGCATACTGGCTTTTATGATGGGAAGTTATTGACTTTATTTTTAACAAATTAAAAGACATAAAAAATTAATGTCAGTTACATTGGGATCTTATACATTATAATGGTTTATATCCATAGCTTTAGTAAGATGAAAACCATAGTAAAAGACTTAAATGACACAGATTATTGATGCTATGCAGTTGTTACAAATTTGTAGATTTGTCTTCAGAGACTATAATAAACAATAGCTAAGTCTTCATATTGTTCTCTTCTCAGGAAGAACTCCCAAATTAGAGTAGAAGATATGCAGTAAGATTGAAACAATTGAAATGAGGCAACTGAGCTTTTAGCAAATTAAGTATTTGCATAGTACCTGATATTTAGTAAATGCTAACCTTATTCCATTTTAAAAATTCATTTAAAAATCTTTTTTAAGCACCTACTATAAACCTAGCATTAATAATAATGAAAACTCTGTATTTATACTAGAATATGTATTAAGGTCTTTAATGATAATAAGTTAATATATTTTGATCTTAGCTGAAGATTTTTCTCATTTTGTCTAATCAATGTGTATGGTTGATTTTGTGGTTTATTGCATTTAGATGCCAGTGAACTCTGAAGTCATGTATCCACATTTAATGGAAGGCTTTTTACCATTCAGCAATTTAGTTACTCATCTGTGAGTAAAGAGTGATTTTATTTTCTTAGTCTACATTCATATTTATATTGCATTAAGTTTTCTTAAAGACATAACTTTCTTTGGGAAGGAATGCCTACTATGTTCCTCTTCATTTCATCCCATATACATTCAAAATTTCAAAATTGTAGACTGCCACCAAACAGAACTGCCTCCAGCTGTGCCACTCTCTCAGCATATTTTCAGTTGAACTTGTAAGATACTGTAATTCTAAAATTGTTTACCATCTTTGTGAAGAGGTTTGAGTTCTTAAAAGAGTCTTAGTGTCACCAAGTTTATGTACTGTTTATTAGGATCTATAACTATACTTTAGTATTGCATGACTACGTGATTAATATACAGAAAAAATAGATTTCAGTGCTGTAGGGTTATACATTATAGTAGACTTCTGGCTTCATCCCCTGACCTTAAGAAGTATATCCAGAAATCTCATTTTGAAAATAAGATGTTTATATCCTATGGCTTAGTATTTAATGTGCAAAATACTTTTCAATAGACTTTTTGTACTTCATCTTCAAGGGACTCATTTTTGCCCATCTGTCGGGTGAATGACTTTGAGACTGCTGATATTCTATGTCCAAGTAAGTGAGAATTCAAAACAATTTTAATGTCTGGCTTCAATCTACCATTTCACCTTCACCTTTCCATCAGTAAATGTAAAAAAAAAAAAAAAAGAAAAACAACTTCAAGGAAATTGGCTTTAAAAAGTATATCCCATTTTTAAGTATGAATTTTTAATATCATGTTGGATTTTTTTTTTCCTTTTAAGAGCCACAGAAAAGCTGTTTTTCTTGTTTTTTAGAAACTCTTTCCATTTAAAAAGTGTTCTATAAATTTGGGAATATGAGTACAAACAATATGTAAGTATGATGTTGCATAGTGGGTTCATCATACCAATTTTATGAAATGTAACAATTACTATTTACCATAAAGAAATTATCTTTTATCATTAAAAGAATAGTCATGTTATATCAGAATGTAAAATTCTAGCTTTAATTGTCCCTTAATTCGACTTTGATATTTATCTATCAAGTTATTGTAAGTTAAGAGATTTGGTGTGTGTATTAGGCTATTCTTGCATTGCTATAAAGAAATACCTGAGACTGGGTAATTTATAAAGAAAAGGGATTTGATTGGCTCACAGTTGTGCAGGCTATACAGGAAGCATGATGCTGACATCTGCTTGCTTCTGGGGAGGCCTCTGGAAGCTTAGTCATGACAGAAGGCAAAGGGGGAACAGACATGTCACATAGCCAGAGTGGAGCAAAAGCACAAGGGGGAAGGTGCCACACACTTTTAAGTGACCAGATCTTGTGAGAACTCACTCACTATAGAGAAAACAGCATCAATCATACTCTTACTTTACAATCCAGCAATCATGCTCCTTGGTATTTACCCAAATGAATCGAAAGCTTATATTCACACAAAAACTTACACATAGATGTTCAGAGCAACTTTATTCATAATTACCAGAACTTGAAAGTAGCCTAGGTGAATGAATAAACTGTAGTACATCTAGAGAATAGAAATTATTCAACACTACAGGGAAATTAGCTAGCAAGCTATGAGAAGACGTAGAGAAACATTAAATGCATATTATTAAGTGAAAGAAGCCAGTCTGCAAAGCCTACACAGCTATACATCATTCTGGAAAGGGTAATATTGTGGAGACAGTAAAAAGATCAGTGGTTTCCAGGGGTTGGGGTGAGGGAGGGATAAATAGGACCCCTTTAACACTAAGGATTTTTAGGGCAGTAACAATACTCTGTATGCTACTCTAATGGTAGATATATGTCATTATGCATGTGTCAAAACTCAGAATGTACAGTACCAGGAGTGAATTCTAATGTAAACTGTGGATTTGGGGTGATAATGATGTGTCAGTGCAAGTTCATCAGTTGTAACAAATATACCACTCAGGTGAAGGAAGTTGGTGGAGAGGAGTTTGTACATGTGTAGGGACCCAAGGTATACGGGAACTATCTACTTCCTGTTCAGATTTACTTTGAACTTAAAACTCCTTTTAAAAAGGAAGTCTATTAAAAATTAATTGACTATATATTTATATGTGTCTATTTTTGAGCTCGCTATTCTACTCCATTGATCTGTATGTCTATCGTTATGTCAAGCAGTACTTTGATTACTTTCGCTTTATAGTAAGTCTTGAAATCAGTGTTATTTCTCTTTCTTCATCTTTTTCAAGATTATTTTGGCTATTCTGGTCCTTTGCATTTCTGTATGTATTTTAGTATTTTCAGCTTGTCACTTTCTACTCTTCTTCCCCCTGAAAAAGCCATTTTGACTGAGATTACTTTGAATGTATTGTTCATTTGGGGGATATTTGACAATTTAATAATATTGGGTCCTCTGATCCATATGCATGCTATATCTCTGCATTTATTAAGGCTGTTAAATTTCTCATAATGATGTTCTATAAATTTAAGAGTGTAGGCCTTGTATAATAAATTTTGTTAAATTTATGCCTAAATCAAATTTTTAGTGGTTCTGTAAATTTAATTAAATTTTTCTGATTAGTTATTGTTAGTGTAGACAAATACAATTGATTTTTATATATTGACTTTGCTAAAATCGCTTATTATTTGAGTAGATTTTTTTTTTGTAGATTCCTTAGGATTTTCCTCATTGATAATTCTTAATCTTTGTTTGAGAACAAAGCTTTTTTCTAATCAAGGTGCCTTTTTTTTAAATTTTTTGTTTTTTTACTGGCTTGGACTTTTAGTATAATGTTGAATTGAAATGATGAGAGCAGTCATCATTACCTTGTTCCTGATCGTAGGGGGAAACCATTTAGTCTTTCATTATTAAATATTAGTTGTAGGATTTTTCTTAGATTTTTTTTTTATCAGAATGTCCAACTTTTACTTTATTTCACTGAGAGTTTTTATCATGAAGGGTATAAAATGCCTTTGTGGCCTCTAGTGAGATAATCTTGGGTTTTCTCTTTTTTAATCTACCAAATTACATTATTTGATTTTTGAATATCAAGTCAACCTTGCATTCAGGATGTGCCCTGATTGGTTATGATGTATTTTTAATATATTGCTAGATTTGATTTGCTAATATTTTATTAAGTGTTTTTGTCTGTGTTAATGATGGATATTGTTCTGTAGTTTTCTTGCAATGTCACTGCAGTGACTGATCTGAATATCAAGATATACCAGTCTCATACAATACATTTGGAAAGATTCTCTCTTCCATTTTTGGGAATTGTTTTGTAAAATTTGTATTATTTATTTATTTTTTGAATATTTGGCAGAATTTACTGTTGGATCCATCTTGTATTGGAGTTTTCTCTCTGGGATAAATTAAGAATTCAATTTCTTTAATAGGTTAAGGGCTATTCTGGTTGTTTATTGTCAAAACTCCTGAGTTAGCTTTGGTGATTTATGTTTTTAAAGGAATTTTTAGCTTGGCAAATTTGTTAACATAAAATTGTTCATTATATTCCCATATTATTTTAATGTCATTGTGGTAGGTAATAACATCTTCCCTCTCATTTCTGTCATTAATAATTTGTTTCTTTCTTTTTTTTTTTTTTTCCTAATCAGTCTGGTTATCAGCTTATCACTTTTCAAAGAACCACCTTTTGACTTAATTGACTTTTCTATATTATACTTCTTTTTATTATTATTATTGAATTTTGAGCTTATTGTTATTCTTTCTTCACGGTTATTTTGGGTTTCATTTACTCTTTTTTTCTAGTTTTTTTGTTTTTTTGTTTTTTTTTAGGTAGTAAGCCAAGTCCATTAATTAGATACCTTTCTTCTTTCCTAATATAAGTATTTATTGCTGTAAATTTCCCTCTAGCACTGCTTTAGCTGAATCCCCCAAACCTTGATATGTTGTATTTTCATTTTTATTAGGTTCAAGATATTTTCTGATTTCCCTTTTGATTTCTTTTTTCATGTATGGGTTATTTATAAGTGTGTTGCCTACTTTGGGGATTTTCCCACAATTTTTTCTGTTACTGATTTGTAAGTTATTTCTTTTATGATCAGAGAATATACTTTGTATCATTTGAATCCATTTAGATGTATTCAGACTTATTTTATGACCCAGAATATGGTCTGTATTTGTTCACTATAGTGGCTGTAATAAATTACCACAAACTTTGTGACTTAAGATAACATACATTTATTCTCCTATAGTTCTAGTGGTCAGAAGTTCAAAATTGGTTTCACTGGGCCAAAACCAAGGTGTTACTAAGGTTGCGCGCCTTCAGATGACTCTAGGAGAGAGTCAGTTTCTTTGCCTTTTCTAACTTCTAGGGTTGCATTTCTCAGCTCATGACTTCTTTCTGTCATTGAAGCCAGCAGTATAGCATATTTAAATCTCTTTCTACTTTCATGATCACATTGCTTTCTACTTTCTGTGTATAGTCCAATCTTTCTCTACTTTCCTCTTATAAGGACACTGTGATTGCATTTAGGGCCCACCTAGTTATTCTAGAATCATTTTCTCATTTCAAGATCTTTAATTATACTTATAAAGCCACTTTGCAAATAAGATAACATGCACAAATTTCAAGGAGTAGGACCTGAACATCTTTGGTTGCTATTATTCAGCCCACCACATGGTCTACCCTTGTAAAAGTTCCATGAGCACTGTTGTTGATGAGTGGAGTGTTTTAAACATGTTAGTTGGATCCAGTTGGTTAATAGCGTTGTTCAAGCCTACTGGGTCCTTACAGACTTTTTTTTGCTGGTTGTTCTATTGAACTGTTGATAGATGTTAAAATCTTCAGCTATGATTGTGAGTTTTTCTGTTTTGTCTATTCTTTAAATTTTTGTTTTATGTACCTTGAAGCTCTAGTTTTAGAAGCATACACATTTAGAATTGCTATATCCTCTTGATGACATAGTCTTTGCTCTGAAATATACTTGATTTGATATTACCATAGCTACTTCAGGTTTTCTTTTCATTAGTATTACCATACCATATCATCCGTGTAACTTACGTCTTTATATTTGAAATGAGTTTCTTGTAGACAGCCTATGGTTGGGTCTTGCTTTTTAAATTCAACATCACTATCGCTGTCTTTTAATCAGTCTTAGACCATTTACATTTAATGTTATTATTGATATGATTGGGCTTAAATCCACCTTTATACTATTTGTTTTCTCTTTGTCCTGTTCTTTAGTTCTGTTTTCTCCATTTCCTGCCTATTTTGGTTTATTAAAATAAATTTTATTTTATATAATGCTATATATGAAAAAGATATTCTATCTTGTCTGTTATTGGCTTATCAGCTATATGTCTTTTTCAAATGGTATTTGCTCCAAGTTTTAGTATATATGTATATATCTTTAACACACCATTATCTATCTTCAAATATAGTATACCTTACAATAATATACTTTTATTTTCTCCACTACTGGTCTTTGTGCTATTGTGTCATAAATTTTACTTTTAAAGATATCATAAACCCCGTAATCGATATTAGATTTGTGTGAAACAGTTATCTTTTAAAGGATTTTCTATTTTGACATTTAAAAAATACACGTAGAAGGTACAAGTCCAGATTTCTTGCATACATATATTGTGTAGTGATGAAATCTCAGCTTTTAGTGCACCCATCGCTCAAGTAGTGAACATTGTACCAAATCAGTAATTTTCCAACCCTCATCCCTCTCCTATCCGCCCACATTTTGGAGTCTCCAATGTCTGTTCTACTTTGTATGTCCATGTGTACCCATTGTTTAGTTCCCACTTATAAGTGACAATGTGCAGTATTTGACTTTATGTTTCTGAGTTATTTCACTTAGGATAGCCTCAAGTTCCAACCATATTGCTGCAAAAGACATTATTTCTTTAGTGGTTGAGTAGTGTTCTGTGGTATATGCACATCACATTTTAAAAATCTAATCCTCCAATGATTGACACAGGTTCATTTTATATGTTTGCTATTGTGAATAGTGCTACAATAAACATACAAGTGCATTCATCTTTTTGATACGATTTCTTTCTTAAAGAGATTTTTTTGTATGAGGAAAAATGTCTTTTATGTTAACTCACATTCTTTTAAGTACACCAAATTTCCATCTGGTATGATTTTTCTTACACATGAAGCATTTTATTTAACATTTCTTGTAGTGCTGTTAAAAAGCCTTTATTTCACTTTAATTTTTGAAAGGTATTTTTCTTGAGGCCAGGTGCAGTGACTCTCACCTGTAATCTTATCATTTTGAGAGGCCAAGGTGGGAGAATTGCTTGAGTCCAGGAGTTTGAGACCAGCCTGGGCAATATAGCAAAATCCTTTTTCTACAAAACAAACTTTAAAAATGAGCCAGGTATGGTGATGGATACCTGTAATCCTAGCTATTCTAGCAGCTTAGATGGGAGAATCACTTGAGTCCAGGAATTTGAGACTGCAGGGAGCTATGATCATGCCACTGCATCCCAGCCTGAGCAATAGAGTGAGACCTGCTTCTTTTTGAGAAGGAAGGAAAGAAAAATGGATAAATAAAAGATATTTTTCTTAAGCACTCAGTGGATATGAAAAGTCAAGTTTTTAATCCATAGTTGGTTGTATCTGCAGATGCACAATGCACAGATATGGAGGACTGACTGTACTATGCCATTTTTTGTGTGTTTGTTTTGTTTTTTCGGGTTTTTTGTTTTTGTTTTTGAGACGGAGTCTCACTCTGTCACCAGACTGGTGTGCAGTGGCACAGTCTTGGCCCACTGCAACCTCCACCTCCTGGGTTCAAGTGATCCTTCTGCCTCAGCCTCTCGAGTAGCTGGGACTACCGGTGCACATAACCACACCCAGCTAATTTTTGTAGTTTTAGTAGAGAAGGGGTTTCATCATGTTGGCCAGGATGGTCTTGATCTCTTGACCTCGTGATCTGCCGGCCTCGGCCTCCCAAAGTACTAGGATTACAGGTGTGAGCCACCGCACCTGGCCACTATGCCTGGTGTAAGGGACTGGTGCATTCACAGACTTGGGTTGGGTTCTCTAGGCATCCTGGAACCAATATCCAGCAGATACTGAGGGACTACAATATAGAATTCTTAGTTGACAGTTTTTTCAGTGCTTTAAATATATTGCTCCATTGTCTTCTGACTTGCATTGTTTCTGATAAGTCTATTGCTTTTCTTATCTTTGTTTCTTTCTCTATAATGTGTTTTGTTTTCCTCTGGCTGCTGCTAAGATTTTTTTTTTTTTTTTTTTTTTTTTGTGCCTTCTAAGCTAGTTATTAGCAGTTTGAATGTAATGTGACTTTTGGGTGTTTTTTGTTTGTTTGTTTGTTTTTCTGTTCTTTCTTCCTTCCCCCTCCATCCCTGCCCCCCATTTAGGTTTGTTCACTTCCTTGGATATGGTTATTGTTTTTATACAATTTGGAAAACATTCAACTATTCTGTAAAAGTTTTTTTGTCCCTTCTTTTTGTAGGATTCCAATTACACATTAGTTATGCTGCTTGATACTGTCTCTCAGCTCAGATATTGTATTCATTTTTTTCTCTCTGGCCTTTATTTTAGATGACTTCTATTATGTCTTCAATTTCGTGAATCCTTTTATTTTAGGTCTAATACTGTTATTCCCATCAGTGTAATTTTTATTTCAGGTATTTTTCAACTCCTAATTCAGATCTTTTAAAAAAAATCTTTCCTTCTATTTCTTCACATGGCTGATTATTTTCTCTGCCCCCTTTATTTATTTATAAAGACTGTTTTCACATTCTTATCTACTAAGTCTATCATCTACTTATTTGTGTTATTTTTTAATATGTTTCTGTTGATTGATTGTATTTTCTTATGGATCATGTTGTCCTTTTTCTTGGCATGTCTGATTATTTTTAGCCCATGCCAGACACTGTGAATTTTACATTGTTGGTTGCTGGATTTTTTTTATTCCTTTAAATATTTTTTATTATTTTCCTGGCCTTAGTAGTTTCTTCCTATTCATGAACTAATTAGTACTTAATTGAGAACTTGAGGGGATTCCTCCACAGATTTCCAGAACTCTATTTACAGCTTCCTCGTCTCAAACTCAGTTCCATAAATCCTAGTTGCTTTGGCTTCTACAAACTGTAAACTCTGTCTTCTTGATCCAGCAAGATTCACAAGTTTTATTTGTGTTCTCTTTCTCTGGAGTACAGCCTGAAAACTCTCCAGTCATAGGCTGGTGCAGTAATAGAGTTCACCTCATTTGTTTCTCTTGGAGATTGCTATACTGTATTGCCTGTTGTCCAGCATCTAAAATTTGTTGCTTCATGTATTTTTATTTGTTTTTCTAGTTTTTTAATATGGGAGGGTAATTCTGGTTTCTGTTATTCCTTCATGACCAAAAGTGGTTTGCCTTTTTTTTTAAGTTATTAATACAAAGATAATTCTTACCTTTAAGTTTGAGCAGATTTTCTACACTTTATTATAACCTATACAATTTTATTTTATGTATTATGAGCAGAATATATAGTGGAAGAGGATGAATTTTCATTTTCATATTATGTTAGTTCAAAGGTTTATTTAAAGAGTGTTGCTTTCTATTTTAGAAGCAAAACGGACAAGTCGGTTTTTAAGTGGCATTATCAACTTTATTCACTTCAGAGAAGCATGCCGTGAGACGTATATGGAATTTCTTTGGCAATATGTAAGATTTAAATATGTTTTGGGGTTACATGCCAGATCAGTAACATTATTTATGAACTTATAATCTGTTTTGAAATCATTGCCATAGATAGTAAATTGCTGTATTGCCTTTAGAATTGAATTCATTTTTGTATTTATGTGAACTTGCCGATTTTAGTTACTGGAAAGCATATCTCAGAATCAGATTTTCTTTGAAATTTGGTAACATTATGGAGAGGCTGAGTTCTGCTTGTTTTAAAATCTTGTAGCTGAGGCTCGTTTTCCTTTATTAGGAAATGTTAGGGAATATTGATATGTTTACATTTTTTTCTTTGAAGTTTGCATAATGTAGCTTTTATTAAATAATGGACATATTTGAGGTTTATATTGCCTTTTAAATAATGGCATAATTGGACTGTTTGTGGTGGTGTTTATCATGGTTGCTCAGATTCAGTCCAAGGCGATCTCTTTAACAGACAGAAACTCATTTTCCTTTCATCAACAATTTAGAGAATTTGGCAAGATTATGAGTCATCTGTGTGATTTTTCCCATTTGTCTTCAGTAATGGGGTACCATACTCTTAGAAAAGCACCAGAGTAACTCCAAACACTTAGACCCTAGGCTCCAGCTTCACTGAGCTATATAGATCCATACTTCTTTACACAAATCATGCTAAGCTTATACCTCCTAAACATCATATAATCTTCAAAGCTTACCATATTCATGTGCCAACACACACACACTCTCATAATTTTGCTTGGTTAAGTATCCACTATCTTTAAGACACACCTCAGACATATATCACCTCTATGATGTCCTGTCACCCTTCTTTCCAGCCATTACCCAAGTTGGGTTAGATGTCACTCTTGTTGGTTCCCATTATATTAAAAAAACAAGCTATTTTGTGGGTTTTTATTCTTGTATCTGGCTCCTCAAGGAGACTTAGCTACTTAAGTTCAAGACCTATAAGTTAGTCTTCTTGAGAATTCTCAGTACTGAGCTCAGTGCCTATGATGAGAGCCTGACATTTGTGTTGAGTAAAGAAATTCCTAATTCATTTGTCATGAAGGCCTAACTCTATCTTAAATTTCTTATTTCTGATGGTTCAAACTATAGTATGTGTAAGCATTTTGGACACTCCGATTATGTCAAAATGCACTAATATGAGATGATTAAAATTGCTTTAATAGAAATCCTCTGCGGACAAAATGCAACAGTTAAACGCTGCACACCAGGAGGCATTAATGAAACTGGAGAGACTTGAGTAAGTGGGAGATTTACAAGTAAAATAAATGCAATTTCAAAATGCAAAATGAATTGTAAGTAGTATTTTACAACCCTATAGTCCACCTTAAATCTCTTTTATCTCTCTTAATAAATAGCAGGGTATTTGAGTTTGCCTTTTCTAAAAAAAAAGAAAAAAGAAAAACTAGTTTTTCTTCTAACTCTTAATTATGTAATACATCCTTTGGCTTTTTCTGTTGTTGATGTGTTAGCCTGATTTGTTTAAAGCCTTTAGCTTACTCTTCTAATTTGTGTCTGGAATATCGTCTTATGTAAGTGAGCAGTAACTGCCTGGACTATGTTCCTTCAGATCAGTTGATTCCATCAAATGTTTACTCCTACAACAGAGTTTTTTGTCTTTTTGTTTTGTTTTTGACTTATAGGTAATGTAGGGAAAAGAATCACTCAACAGTTGTGATTTCTTGGCCTTCCTCATATATATATTGATTTTGAGCAGGATTTTTGAAATCTCTTCTAATTTATAGAGATGTCTTTGAGGTTATCTATTTTAGGTGAGAGATTTTCTAACCTGCCTCTGGTTAAAATTGCCTTTACAGGCAGCAGTAAGCTGAAAAGACTGGGGACAGGCAGACATTAGACTGTAACAGGGTGAAAGATACCACAAACTAAATCAAAAGAAGAATGACAAAGTGGAGAGAAAATTTGCAGCACATGCCACAAAGCCTTACAACTCTAATAACAAAACCCATGTAATATTCCTAATATACAAATATAATATACAAAACTACAAAGCAGCCCTATAAACTGATGGGAAAAAGTATAACTTTAAAACAAATAGACAAAGGCTTAAAATATATAAAAACAGCTAATATATCAGATAGGCAAAAACTAAATTTGAAAACATTCATAATATTCAAAATATTCATATAGAAGAGACTTGAACACATGTAAGTGTTGTAAGGAAGGACTAGTAGTGGAAGAATGGATGATACGGGAGTAAGAGATGTGAGGCGATGATAGCCAGTACAGAGGTAGAGAAATCAGCATTACCAGAAGGAATACAATATGCATTTCATTAGGAGTGAAGTTAGAAAGGATAGGTATGTATGTGGATGGATCCATAGATTTGATAGTAGAAAACTGAAGGAGCTCATTTGATTTTTATTTTCTGCCTGTAGTAGAGGCCAGATCATTCATTTTAAATGGTTGCCACATGAAAGGGTGTAATTGAGAAACATAAAAGTAGACGATTTCTTCATCTAAGTTATTTGAGGACAGGTATTTCATTTTAGCCTTTCAAAAGTGAAGAGCAGTATTTTAATCTATTTTGCTGTGTTAAGTTCTGTTCCAGTTGAAGAGCAAGAAGAGTTCAAGCAACTTTCAGATGGTATTCAGGAGCTACAACAATCACTAAATCAGGATTTTCATCAGAAAACGGTATCTGTTGTGAGGCACCTTAAACTTTAAAAAATAAAATTTGTTTGTTGATGTGGTGGGACATATAGTGGAGGTAACAGCACATTTCTTTCTCTATTACCAAAGAAATAAAATATATTTCTGTGCCTATTTTTGCCCCTTATAATGGATACATACTTCTCTCAACCATCTAGAACCATGATGGGTTTCGTTGGCAAAGTTTTTTGTTGTCTTATTGAATAGAATTTTTTAGGGTTTTCCTAGGTCTAGTTTTGCTGCTTTTAAACCATGCACTGTGGCACCCTGGATACTGCAGTAAACTCTCAAGAATGCGTCAAAATATCTTGAATTTTCAAGGGAACCACTGTAGTACTCAGCATCTGTCATATCCTTGAATTCAAGGAAGTTCACAGTTTCCATTTTTGGTCACATTCCTTTCATATCCTTGTGAAGCTAGGGTTTTGGCATTTGCTGTGGTAAAAGCAAGTACAATGTAAAAATCACTGTGACACAGGAAATGAGAATTCTATATCCAATCTGAAATACACGCTCCAAGGTACATGAATGTATGCAGTGCCCAGTAGGTACATACATCTAACTAGGAAGTACTCAAGGTTATTTAAAAACAAAATAAAAAATTTTTCTTTCAACTTATATGTATTATTTTTCAAAGGGCTACAATGTTAGGACATGAATACTTAGGCCGTTATTTGGACTTAACTACTTAGTAAAGGAGCTCTTAGATATTTCTTTTGGCTTAGGAGCATCATGAACAGAGAAAGTTTAAAGAATATCTGATCTAACACATTTAACTCCTTTCTTAATTTTATGAGACAGCAGTGAGTGGCTAAATCTAAACATTTTGAATCATTATAAAACATGTGTTTGCTTTTTCCCTTAGATAGTGCTGCAAGAGGGAAATTCCCAAAAGAAGTCAAATATTTCAGAGAAAACCAAGCGTTTGGTAAACATCTTTTCTTTTCACTAGCATTTAAAGTTTGAATATATTGTGTGGAGGAGTATTTTAGCTGTGTGTATTATTGTCAAATGTTTCTCCCTTTTTGCCCTCAAAATGAAGCAATTTTTTTCAACTTAAATATAATAGATGACTATTGTTTTAAAAAATACCAAAACACAGAAATGTATGAAGAAAGTAAAAATCACCTGAAAGCTCACTATACAATCTGATGTATATCAAAGATTGTATTTACTATGCATATGTAAATATATGTGTGTAATTTTACATAAATGATATTAGGCTCAATACGTCTTACCTTCTTTTTTCCCCATTTAACAATATAACACAGGTATGAGTTTTAAATAGATCCTCATTTATGTTAATGCTTGCATCTAGTTGTGCATTATATGTATATGCTGTCTTGTAGATCCTTTTAATCCCCTACTGATAGACTTTCACATTGCTTCTAATTTTTTGCTATTAAACAGAAATATATGTATGTGTGTATCATATGCATACATATGTACATACATACATTTCTGCAACACGCTGCTTTTATTTAAAATAAATTTTTTTGTTTAGGATTTCTGGATCATAGGAAATACACATGTAAAATTGACCAATGCAGCCAAACTGATTTCTAGAAAGATACCAATTTATACTACTACCAGTAGAACAAGAGACTGTCCCTTTCCCTACACCCTTGCCAAAATTGGATGTTTTCAGGCTTTTAAAATCTTTGTTACTGTTATATTGAAAAAAAAAATCTCATTTTATTTTTATTTATTTTATTTGTTTATTTTTTTGAGACAGAGTCTCACTCTGTCACCCAGGCTGGAGTGCAGTGGCACAATCTTGACTCACCACAACCTCCACTTCCTGAGTTCAAGCAATTCTGCCTCAGCCTTCTGACCAGCTGGGACTATAGGCGCGTGCCACCATGCCCAGCTAATTTTTGTATTTTTAGTATAGTCGGGGTTTCACCATATTATGCAGGCTGCTCTCGAACTCTTGACCTCGTGATCTACCCTCCTTAGCCTCGCAAAGTGCTGGGATTACAGGCATGAGCCACCATGCCAGGCCAAAAAAATCTCATTTTAATTTAATTCCTTTAATTCTAGTGATTTTGGCCATCTTGCTTAGTGATTTCTTGTAATTTCTTATTTTGTATATTACTTGTTTGTGTACCTTATTTATTTATTTATTTATTTATTTTTTGAGATGGAGTCTCACTCTTTTGCCCAGGTTGGAGTGCAATGGCATGATCTCAGCTCACTGCAACCTCTGTCTCCCAGGTTCAAGGGATTCTCTTGCCTCAGCCTCCCAAGTAACTGGGATTACAGACATCTGCCACCATTCCCGACTAATTTTTTTGTATTTTTAGTAGAAACAGGGTTTTACCATGTTGGCCAGAGTGGTTTTGAACTCCTGACCTCAAGTGATCCACCCACCTTGGCCTCCGAAAGTGCTAGGATTACAGGTGTGAGCCACTGCACCTGGCCACTTATTTATTTTTCAATAAACTCCATGAATTAGGGATTTTAACTCTCCATTTATTTGTCTGTCAAATTTATATATTTTTTGCCCATTAAAAGGTTTATGTTTTTATGTAATAAAATTTATAGATAAGGCCTTTATGTTTTTTGGCTTTAATTGTGACATAGAAAGGACTGCCCTATTCATCAGATTATTTTTTAATACTATATTTTCTCATTATACTTTTATAGTTTCCTTATTATTTTAACATGTATACTTTAGATCCTTGAGAAAGTTACTGCGGTATTATATTTCCCTTATTTTTCTATCATTTTTAAAATTGGGAAATGCTTTCATCTGAGTAGTACTTACTATGGCTCAATTTTATTATTTACTTCTTTCTGTCCCCTTTAAATCCAAGTTAAAACAAACACTTTGTACTTATCAAGTTTAGACCTTTTATAAAGAGGAGACAAGTGATGAAAGTTAACACTATTGTAAGG
The DNA here is from genome assembly GCF_002776525.5 of Piliocolobus tephrosceles. Classification (NCBI taxonomy): domain Eukaryota; kingdom Metazoa; phylum Chordata; class Mammalia; order Primates; family Cercopithecidae; genus Piliocolobus; species Piliocolobus tephrosceles. The sequence continues at coordinate 20,299,161 of NC_045434.1, forward strand.
AAAATAACCTCTAACTTGTAGAGCATTAAAAGAGAGTAGATAATGTGATTTGCAGAACTCTAAGAATAAAATAACAAAATATACAGAAATTACAGGAATACATTATATCGAACATGCAGTTTTGGCCTCTGAGTTAGCTGATCAAAAAGTAAGAATCTTTTCTTTTAAGTTAAAAATATTTAGACAAATTACACAACACAGTAATACATTCTTGTTATGAAATATTCTCTCTTTACATACACACACACACACACACATATGTATGTATATAGAGAGAGGGGAGTATACATATATGTATATATATAGAGAGAGAGAAGGGTACGAAATGTGAAAGGCCTCCTCTCAGCCCATTTTACCTTGAGGTAATACTATTCCCTTCCTTTTTCCAACACCATATGCATACACATATAGAGGCACATAATCATGTATCACTATTTTGTTGTTCTGTTTTTATAGAAATGTATTTATGTCTTATATGTTGATCTGTGAATTGGTTCTTTCACTTAATATATCTGGAAAATCTTTCCTGTTAGTACATAGAGTCATAGAGGGTCCCCAGACAATGTAAATACAACTTATCAACAAATATCTGAGAAGAAAATTCATAGGAATTTTTTTGACATAATTTCAGACTTAAAACAACAAACTTTCAAGATAATTTCCAGCCACCCTTCACTTCGATTCTTTGAATAATTACATTCATTTTTGAAATTCAGGAGAAGGGAATTTGTTTTCATTCAGCAAGCATGTAGTGAGCACCTTCTCAGTGCTATAACTTTATTTGGGTACTTGGAAAACCAAAATACATTTTCACAACTCTAATTTGCTCAGTCTTATGAAACATATATTAAGTACAAAATTATCGAGTTGCACGTACAAAAATTGTACTGTTTAAAGAATAAATGTAGAGCAAATGGGAGCAGGATTTTCAGGGATCAGTACAAATTTAGCAGGTAGACAGGAGTGGGATAATGATATTCTAGGAGACCCTACTGGTCAAAGAAAAAACACTTATACTTGTCTAAACATAAGGTCAGAATTACCAGATTGTAGGGTGCAGTAGGGAACTGGTGGAAGATGAGACTAGACAGGAAGAGAGGAAGAGCCATGTAATGAAAGGCTTTGAATGTCCTGCTAAGGAGGAGCTTGATCTTTGGCCTACAGACAAATGTGAGCAATTAAGTAGGTAAGTGATGTGTTCAGAATTTAATTTTACCCCCATTACAGAGAACATGGACCTAATTTCTTTGTTCTTTCCCATTATACTAGAATAGTAAATCACCAATTTTATTATATCTAATATGTAAAAATGTTTTCTCAACAGAATGAACTAAAATTGTCAGTGGTTTCTTTGAAAGAAACACAAGAGAGTTTGAAAACAAAAATTGTGGATTCTCCAGAGAAGCTAAAGAATTATAAAGAAAAAATGAAAGATACGGTCCAGAAGCTTAAAAACTCCAGAGTGAGTTTTCTTTTTATTTTAATGCATTTGTATCTTTAAAAAAAAAAAAAAAAAAGCAAATTCTTGTTTAATTATATGTTATTTTTTGGATTTCTGAATTATCTATACTTCCTCTTAAACTTTTTTTTTGACCTTATTTCTTTGTAGCTTTTCTCTAGAGTGGATATGGGGAAAATAAATATAATTTCAAGACATTTGTTCAATTATGCAACAATTTTTCGAGGCTTTGCTCTGGGAGATCAAAACAGAAATGCTGGGTCGTGAGATTTAATTACTTTATTACAAGGGAGAAAAGTATTAAGTAATTTTACAAACAATTGTAATTATAAATTATAATATATACTATAACAAAGTATAAGGTATGCATGTGTGTGGATAGGGATATATGAGAAATCTCTGTACCTTTTGATTAATTTTGCTGTGACGGTCTAACTGCTTGAAAAATTAAAATCTATTAATAGTATCAGAAAGAGAGGAGAGGAAGTATAGAGTGCTTTGAAATAATGTAATAAGGAGAGCCCAGTTTAGTATTGGGCTGGAAGTACAGGTGGAAGAGGGAAGGAAGAATGCTACCATTCTTCAGATGCTAGCATTAAAAAAAGACACTTTTCATTTTAAACATAGCAATACCAAGGCCCAATTCATTGTGTATGGAAGAACATGAAAGGCAGAGGGAACAGCATATGTGAATTCTGTGAGGTAGTAGGGAGTAAGGTATGTTCAAGATTATGGGTTATGTAGGAGATGGATTGACGTGGTGCAATACAAACTTAGAAGTGGGCAGACAATTTACCATCTTTTGTGAAGCATTGTTTTTAAACTATTAATTTAAAAAACATATGTGGTTTGTCTTTGAATTTGTTATCCAATTCTTTCTTGAAAATTAAGATTATCACACAAGAATAGACAAAGATCACCAGAACAGAAATGAGAACCCAGAAATAGATTTGAGTATTAATGAGAAAAGGATGATTTATTTAAGAAACAGTTCTGGCTCAATTAGCTATTCATCTAGAAGAAAAGGGTGTTGGGCCTGCACTTTGCTCTTTTACAAAAATAAATTTTATATGTATTAAAAATTTACCTTAAAAATTTTAGTTTTACTGATTTTAGGAGAACACTTATATAATCTTGGACTGAGATAGATTTTTTAAATTAAGATTGGAAACAGAAAATCTAGAGAGAAAAGTAGACATATTAGAACATAATTACAGTGCATATGACAGGTAGAGGGATTATATCCATGATTTGCAAAGATTACAAATTACTAAGAAAAAGAAAAAAATAAGGTAGATCGAGGGGTAGGCTAGTGAGAATAAGGGAAGGAGTCTTTGCATTGTTACCATGGTTGTAGTAAATATATGTTCATTTTGTAATTTTAGATGAGGAGTTAATCTTTTTAAAAGAATTAACTGTAGTAGTTGTTATTATACAAATGAATAGGAAGATTATAAATGAGTAATATGATTGATAGCCCAGGAGTAATCAGAAATAGTTTGAATATTAGCAAAGTAAACTATTTTAATATCATCATTAATAACTTTTGGAAGGTATTTCATCGAGTAATTTAGTAAAATTATGGCACTTTTCCTTTGAAGATACTTGGCAATTAAAAAACAATTATTTGTGCTTAAACACATGTCAGTAATAATGCTGTATTACTGACCTAAAAATTTAATTATTCCCTGCTCTTAAGATTTCAGTATTAAATGCAGAAATTATTTAAGAGCAAACAAATTGATATTACTGCAGCTTCATTAAGAAGAATATCAAACTGTGGTCTTTGTTTTTTGTCTTTCAAAGCAAGAAGTGGTGGAGAAATATGAAATCTATGGAGATTCAGTTGACTGCCTGCCTTCATGTCAGTTGGAAGTGCAGTTATATCAAAAGAAAATACAGGACCTTTCAGATAATAGGGAAAAATTAGCCAGTATCTTAAAGGAGGTTTGTATTGTATGGAATTTTTATGTCTTTGTTATATACAGTTTACTATAGTTCCTTGGATTTTGCTTTCACTTTTTGTTACTGTTTTCCTAAAGAAAAGCAGGGTCATTCTACTATATAATAGATGTGGCAGTGTATGCTATGAAAATGACACTTTTCTTTTTAAATATAGCAGTAGCAAGACCCAATTTTTAACCTTCAGATGAAATTAATAACTAACCCAGCACACTGCTGTGTATATTTTGGAAAACAGTACAGTAGCTCCCCCTTGTCCTCAGGGGATTCATTTCAAGACCCCCAGGGGATGCCTGAAACTGTGGATAGTAACAAACCCTATATATATGTTTTTTCCTATACGTACATAACTATGATAAAGTTTAATTTAAAACTTAGGCACAGTAAGAGATTAATAATAATTACTAATAAAAGAGCATTTGTAGCAATATACTGTAATAAAAGTTATGTGAATGTGATCTCTCTCTCAAAATATCTTATTGTACTAAACTCACCCTTCTTCTTGTGATGATGTGAGATAATAAAATGCCTAGATAAATAATTGAAGTGAGATATTGCTAGGCTACTGTTAACCTTCTGACCATACATCAGAGTAAGGATCATCTGCTTCATGTGATCCTAGATCCTCAAGGCACTATGATGTTGACAGTTGGATGTTGATGACTGGAGAGCCAGTAGTGTATACAGCATGAATCTGCTGTGCAAAGGGATGATTCACTTCCAGGGTCAGGGCTGGGCATGGTGGCTCAAGCCTGTAATCCCAGAACTTTGGAAGGCTGAGGAGGGAGGACCATTGAGACTAAGAGTTGGAGACCAGCTTGAACAACATAGCAAGATGCTATCTCTACAGAAAATTTAAAAAATTAGCCAGCTATGATGGTGTATGTCTGTAGTCCCAGCCACTTGGGGGTCTGAGGTGGGAGGATCACTTGACCCCAGGAAGTCAAGACTGCAGTGAGCTACGATCGTTCCACTGCACTCCAGTCTGAGTGACAGAGTGAAGCCCCATCTCAAAAGCACACACACACAGACATCCAGGGTGGGATGGAGTAGGATGGTGCAAGATTTAATCACAGTACTCAGAACAGCACACAGTTTAATACTGATGAATTGTTTATTTCTAATACTTTCCATTTAATATTTTTAGACCACAGTTGACCAGGGGTAACTAACCATGGAAAGTGAAGCCATGGATAAGGGGAACAAACTACTGTCATGGGATTTTAGATTTGTTCTACCAGTTGGAAATGACGTTAGCATCAGAAAGAAAGTTCCAACTTAGTGCCCAACACTGTATCTAGGACCTATGGAGAAATTTAAAGTTTATGACATAGTCCTCTGCCCTGAAGAAATGAGAGCTAATGGCAGTTTCTCAGGCTACAAGCTTGAAAATCCTTTTTTACTTCTTAACTTGATATCTTCATCCAGACTGCACCTCCAGGATAACTAACATTACATTTGATAAACAATTTCTTTTTTGAGATAAGTAGGGATTAGAAGGTGAGATTGCCCCAAGTATTCTTTCCCAACTACATAGTCCCCTCATCTGCCATCGAGTCACCCAAAAGAGATGTGTATCTACTGCTTTGAATTGTTTCTAACACCTACCCTTTTCCCTTTATTTTTACTACTTTAGTTCAGATCCTAACCCCCTCAACTCTAGTCTCTTAGCTAATCTTCTTAACATGTCTCCCTTTCAGTCTGTGCTGATAGAATAACATGATGAAAACACCTCTCTAGTTGTCATGTCCTTTCTCAGTATCTCTGGTGCCTCCCTGTTGTCTCTTCTGGTTCGTCTGCATTTTTCTGCCAGGCTTTCAGGCTTTAGAGTTTTATCTCTTTTAAAAATTGTGTTTAATTATAGTTCATCCTAGAAAATATTCTTTCATTTTATTTATAAATCCTCATTGGTTATATTGACTTTAAATACTTCTTATAAACTACAGAGCCTGAACTTAGAGGACCAAATTGAGAGTGATGAGTCAGAACTGAAGAAATTGAAGACTGAAGAAAATTCGTTCAAAAGACTGATGATTGTGAAGAAGGAGAAACTTGCCACAGCACAATTCAAAATAAATAAGAAACATGAAGACGTTAAGCAATACAAACGCACAGTAATTGAGTATGAAGTTGTTTTCAATTTTAGTGTATTAGAAAGCGATTATGAAAAGCAAATACATTTTTCCCCCAGGATTTCAAAACCTCTATTTTCAAAAAGAGTTTAAACAGTTTTATCTTTATTTCACTTTTAGTTGACTAAAATAGATGAGTTAATTATAAAACTTATATTGCTAGGTCTAGATATAGAGATGGCTTAGCTACTCTTTTCCTAGATACACAGTTCCAATTCCTTTGCATCATTCTTCAGAAGGGTTCTGATGCTACTGATTATTTCAGTGCACTTTACAGATAGTGGTTTAGCTTGCATCAGAATGAACTAACTGGCCTATCTTATAGTCCAGCTGGTCTTTAGAGTTACAACATTTGTGTTTTGAGGAAAAAGTCTTATATTCAGGTAAGAAGTAATACTTTCCTAAGTATGCAAGTATGTTTTTAGCCAGTATGTTAGGGTCCTTTATTAGTAAAGTACCCATCAGTTGTAAGAATGTGTTTTTAAAATACCTGCCCCAGATATGTCTCTGATGCCATTCCTTCAGTTCCTAAAAGGTATGTTAGAGATCATTGAGTATTTCCTTCATACTGCCTCATGCAGATGAAAAAGGGCAGAACCTAAGGATTTTATATTTGCTGCCAAACTGCCTTGTAGAAAAGTTAAACTGATTCACACCTAAGTGTGTACAACTGGGGAAATGTAACTTAAAAAATCTTCATTTAAAAAATGTGTTTATTTATTTATTTACTCATTCACTGACCCACCAATGAGGAAAAAAAAAATCTCATTAATATATTGAGAGAAATAGTTCATGCTATGTTATGATGTGATTATAGCACCACTCTTTGGGGTTTTCGTGCCTTTGCTTTTGTATCTTGAGAAGAGTTTTAGGTTTGTCAAACAAATACTGACACATGGTCACTTTGGAATCAAAACTAGAATTATGTTTGGCTTTTTAGTTACTGAAGAAGATTAAATATTAGCTGTCTTGATTTTCTTTTAGGGATTGCAATAAAGTTCAAGAAAAAAGAGGTGCTGTCTATGAACGAGTAACCACAATTAATCAAGAAATCCAAAAAATTAAACTTGGAATTCAACAACTAAAAGATGCTGCTGAAAGGGAGAAACTGAAGTCCCAGGTGAATATGTGTTCATAAGAAGTTAATTTCAGATAATCTCATATGTATTTGAGTTGTTAACTGAAACAAAACAGCTTACTTGGTCTCTGTGTGTAATGAGACTTTTAATGATACCTAAAATTATTTACTCTTTATTCTTGTTTTGAATATATTTACCGTAAAGCTTCACAAACAGTCCTAAGTTTAATGAGAACAGGCGTCTTGTCTCCTACATTTTTATCTTTAAAAATGCTAGTACAATGCTAAACATAAAAGGTTTACCTGTTTCTATCCTTTTAACTGCCACTGTCTCTAACAAGTAGTCTATTTCTGATATATTTATTATATATTTATTCTCTCCTTATCTTTTGAAGTTTGATTTATATCTTCAAGAGTGTTCTACCAGAACAATAATTCAAACTGCTCTGCCAGAAATCACAAAAAATTGCTATTTATTATGCAAAATCCCTTAGCCTCTTTTTTTTTCATTCTTTACCTTGTCTACATTGACAACTTATATCCAGATTTCTAAAACCGCTGATACCTGATAAATATTTAAACATCTGCTGCCATTACTTTCTGCTATCCACACCCAATTTGTAAAAATTCTTAATACTAACAGAGCCACAATAGACAATTCCCTTATCTGTTCTCAGTACCTTATCCCCCAGAAAAATTGTGTTGTTAGCACTTGCATATGTGAGCATTATCTTAAGGCAATGTTAAAAGGAAGGAAAGAAAAGGGAATGGAGCAAGGAAAGGAAGAGGGAAACTGGAAGTAAAAGAAATAAAATGGTTGGGATTTCACTTCCATGGTCTTCCCAATACACTGGCCTGCTTTTTTCTGTTCTTTTTTTTTTTTTTTTTTCCTTTTTTTTTGTATACCTCAACTAATTTTCTTTTTCCTGCCTCTTAACTTGGTATTCACCAAGAGTCAGTCTGTCTAGTATGGCGATTAGAAAGACTTAGCAGATATTTAATCCTGCTTCTTAACCAAATCTAATCAACAAATATTTATATGTTATAACGTGGTCTAAGAACAGTTAGTGAACCAGTTACTATTTACACTAGTTACAAATTAGTAACTAGTTACAAATTAGTAGACTAGTTTTAGTAGTCTAGTTTAGTAGACTAGTAGACTACTAGTAGATTAGTAGATTAGTAACTAGTTACTAACTGAAATTCGAGGCATCTTTGTCAGTTATGATATACCCATGCCTACCTTATATTACTTTGAGTTTTATGCCTGTATGTGTTGCCAGTTACATTTTCCATTTCTTAACAGTAGCAACTGTCTAATGTTAACCTTAGCATATCATGTCAAACCATTCCTAGAATGCTGCCTTATGTGTAGTATGCTTTCCATAAATATTTATAGAATTGAAAGGTCATCTAGCATGGTGTTTCTTAAAACTAGCTGTGTATTCGAATTCAGTGAGGAATTTTAAAATGAACAAATCCTCACCCAAACACATTGATTAGCATCTCCAGCAATGGGGCCCATGAAATTGTGTTTTTTAATGTGGCATTTGAGAACCACTGATAGGCTTGGCTTAATTGTTTTAAGTGGTATAGAGTTTTCAGTGGGTGTGGTCACCCAAGCTGTTCTGCTAGGGCAGCTTTAATTGTTAAAATTCTGTCTCTTATTTTGAGTTTAAAATATTTATTTCTGTACTCTGTAGTCAGCCCAGATCTTCTCTCTGGAGCAAATGTGTATCCTTTTCTGCTTAATAACCCTTCAGACATTTGAGGATAATGATCATGGTTTCTTTCAGCCTTCTCATATTCAGGATAATTAGTCCCAGTTTTCCACCATTCTTTATATAGCTTCATTTTCAGATTTATTACTGTCCTATTTATTGTCATCTCTATTTCCTATTTGTCATTATTCTGCTTAAGGTTTAGAACCCAGTGCTAAACACAATCTTCCAAAATAATGATGTGACCAACAAGACCCAAAGCACATTTTTAATAAAGCGTAATATTGGGGTGAATTTTTAGCAACAGCATCTCACCTTTGACTCATATTGACCCTGTGATCAACTAAAGGACTCCTGTCTTTTCCACATACAGTTCTGCCATGTTAAGAGTTTTTCACCATACTTTAGTGCAACTGTTACATTTAATTCAGAATTTTACTATTTTAGGTTTTATTTTATTTATTTCAACCTAGATTTCAAAATGTCAAGGTTAGTTTCAATCTGTCATTCTATCTTCCACCGTAACTATTTCTCATTGCTTAGTGTCACCTCAGATTTGATCTGCATGCATTTTTCTTCAAAATAAAAATGTTTACTAGAACAAGGTCCTTTGCTGCATTGCAATTTTTTAATCCTAGAGGCATAGAACTATTGATCAAAACTTTGGGTACAATTGTTCAACTTGCTAAGTTGTTCTTACCTACCTTGATTCAGGCTACATTGTGATACCTATTTGTTACACAAATGAGAAGGTCTCTAAATACTTTGGTAAAATCAAATACTTTGTGTCAAAGAACTCTCCTTAGCTTACTTTATAATCATCCTTGAAGAGAAAAAAGGATATATTATGATTGCCAAATTGTTCTTTGTGCAGTTCTGTTGCATTTTGTGATCATCATAGTCTTTTTTCATTAAATATTCTTTCCCATAGATAATTTATCTCTTCTAGTTTTAATTATTATCTTCATTTGGATAGCTTTAAAAAATCTATGTTTCTTGTTCTGGCCACTCACAACAAAAATAATATTTTAAAATTACATTCAACATTTTCCCACATCTGACCTCTTCTTCACTTTCTGTCTTTCCCTTTTCTTTTTCTCTCTTTTGCTCAACTTCTTCATAAATTTCTTTGTATTTCTCAGTGGCATCATTTTCTATCACAAAACATTGAAATTTTGGACTTGCTTTAGATAATCCTGACATCCAGATAATCACTAAGTTAATTTCATGATTGCTTTTACATGGTGGTACTCTTCATACATGTACATAGCCCTTCATACATACAGCGCTCTTACTATTATACATCTATCACATAATTTTGTAGTAGTCATGGATTACAGCAACATTTGCCAAGTTTCTTTGATTTTAGATTCTTCTGCATCAAATATGCCTTGAATACTAAGTACTACTGCATTTATCCTGCTAAAATATTATTCTCAATACTACACTTTCTTGTTCAAAACCAGGGCCATTTTCTTTCAGTTCATTCATTCACCCAGTCAGTATTTCAACAAATGACCAATGTATCTGCTAGGTGTCAGGCTTCACACCCGATTCAGAGAGTAAGTTGTGAACAAGGCAGGAATGATTTCCACCTTAGGACTTTTAAAATTTTCTATCTAAGCTAATCATTTCCATTATTTAAGGCCAAGTAGAAATTATGTCTTCCACATAACTTTCTTTTACTTCTTTGAAGTATCTTTCTCTCCTCTCTCAAATACTATAGCACTCTCAGTCTATTTCAAATAATCTGGATCTGTGCTGCCCAGTGGATAGCTATTAGTAATATGTGGCTATTTACATTTACATTTAAATTAATTGCAATGAAATAAAATAAAAAATTTTTGTTCTTTATTTGCACTAGCTATATTTCAGGTGCTCAATATCCAGTCTGTTCTGGTTATATGTTCATTTAGGAAAGAAAGCATAACTGGCGTCTTTCATTGTACTATTGTACTATTTACAGTGCTACTTATACAAAGTACTCAATAATATATTGGGTTGATTAATTTATACGTATGTGATAAATGGCTACACTGGCTATAAGACTCCATGGATAGTGTATAGTCTTAAATATATCTGATTTGAAAAGTGAGATAGTTATCTAGACTGCCATTGTCCAACAGAACTTTCTGCTGTAATGAGAATGTTCTTCTGTATTGCTCAATACTGTAGCCAGTAGGCACATGTGGCTGTTGAGTCCTTGACGTGTGACTGGTGCAACTGAGGAACTGAATTTTTAATTTCATTTGATTAAATTAAATTTTATTAAATTTAAGTAGCCACATATGTCTACTGGTTGCTATATTTGACAGCACAGAACTAGCCTTTGAATTTAAAAATATTTAGCTTCAATGAGGCCATCACAGTAAGACTTACTTATTATATGTGAATTAGGGTGGATTAATATTATAAAATTCCACTTGGATATAGAATTTAATTGAAAATGCTAAAATACATAGTATTTGTCAGGGATACGATCTGTCACCATTAAACATCTTGTGAGGGTTGGCTTAGAACTTCAAATGTTTTTGTCTCTGTGCCTGTGCCACTGGAATTGGACCTTAATGTTTCATTCACTTGTGGCTCTACCAGCAGGATTTTGCTCCTCCTTGAGCGTGTTATTTGTTCTCAGAAGGAAAGTATTCCTTTGGGTATTTTGAAATGGTTGGTTCAGATACATACAGATTGTATATCTTAATTTAGTCACACTTAGTTTTGATAGTTTCTCATAAGTAATATCTTTCTACCAAATTTATTCAGCTTTCTTTTTTGGAATGAATAAACATATACTCATATAGAACTAGAAAATTAAATTGATTTATAGCTGCTGAATGTGCTGTTTTTTTTTTTATAATGACATTCACACAAGCTAGCAACTAATTCACCTTATTTTTCCTACAAGATTTAAGAAATAAAGCCTTCAAAAATTTTGATTTATTTTCCTATTGGTTCATATTCTATCATAGTTGTAGTAATTTGATACCTGCTTAGATCTCAGAAATATAAACACACTCTTCTATTTTTGTGTTAGGATTTAATAACTATGTTTGGATTTTTGGAGAATGTTTAGTCTTAAGCATATATTTACATTCACTTAATCTGTAGTAATAGCTCTCAAACTTGCATAGGTGGCAGAGTTGCTGGAAATAGTGTTCTTTTTCGGAACACTGAATTTATACTATATCAAATTATAATCTATATAATTTATTCAGATAGTATCTCTGCTAGAATTTAAACTAAGATAAATAGTAGCCAAAATTATAGGCTTAAGAAAAATTTAGTGGGAGACACGCTTAAAATTGAGAACATTGTATTCATATACTGCTTTTCTTCCCCCATTGGAAAAAGATGGCTGTTTTATTTCAGTGGCGAAACACATCCTGTAACCTTGTAAAATACCAATTTCTTGTGGTATTACGTATATTACAGTTTGAGAATTGTTTTGTCTAAGAGAAATAAATAATGAAAGGAGGATCAATATTATATTTGACAAGTATGAAATGGAAGAAAATGTGTACAGGCTAATTTGCTTCTTATTTCATCTATAAAAATTGTTTTTTTATTTTTTAAAATTCTTAGCACATCCATATAGGCTTGAACTATCTGATCAGTTTGTTCAAACAACTCTAAAAGGTATTAATATATTTTTCAGTCTTACAGATTGCTTTATAAATCTGTTTGCATACGTTTTAAATGATAATCAGGGTCAAATACAGAGAGTATAGTTATCTACAGTAATCTAGTTATTTTCCATGTTTAACATGGAAAGCTCTAAAGTAAATTTTTCCTTGATAATTATAAATATGTTTGTTCTTAATGTATTATAATCCAAACCATTTGTCTCATGTCTCTCCTTTGTTCTTTAAGTAGCAAACTTTTTTGATGTGTTTGTACAGCTTACAGAATGAAATTTTAATAAAAGCAGACATGGACATGCACATTTGTATATGTGTGCATAAGAGTGTAGGCTTTAAAATATTAATAAATATGAATAAACTTGGAATTCTTATAACCATTTGTAGTTTAGGTTGTTGCATGGAATAATTATTATTCTGTTTCATTTTCTACCTAGGAAATATTTCTAAACTTGAAAACTGCTTTGGAGAAATACCACGACGGTATTGAAAAGGCAGCAGAGGACTCTTATGCTAAGATAGATGAGAAGACAGCTGAACTGAAGAGGAAGATGTTCAAAATGTCAACCTGATTAACAAAATTACATGTCTTTTTACAAATGGCTTGCCATCTTTTAATTTTCCATTTAGAAAGAATAGTTAAGTTGAAGCAAATGGAAGTAACAGAAGTACCAAATAATGTTGGCTTCATCAGTTTTTATACACTCTCATAAGTAGTTAATAAGATGAATTTAATGTAGGCTTTTATTAATTTATAATTAAAGTAACTTGTGCAGCCATTCATGTCTCTACTCTGCCCTTTGTTGTAAATAGTTTGAGTAAAACAAAACTAGTTACCTTTGAAATACATATATATATATGTTTTCTTTTACTATAATGGCTGTTGTTTTGTTTATCGACATAGGGAGTTGTGGCATTATTGAGTCCAGCCTGTGCCCTCAGCATTGTGGTTGAGATCTCATTTGATCCTTACTTAAGCAATTCCAGTAAAAATATCCAGTAAATATTTTTATTACTACATAATTATAAAGGTCCTAAAAGATCAGATAGCTGAAGCAAAATTTGAACTCTACTGGGTATGATATTGAAGTCTAGAATGTTTCAATGTACCACACTTTCCAATGTAGTTAACTGAAAGAGTAAGTTTGAGTTTAGTAGTCAATTTCTTCATTGATGCGACTGGCCTTTTTTTTAAGAAAAATGAGTTAATATGTGTAAAGTGACTAAAACAGTGCCTGGCACATGGTAAATACTCGATAGCTCTTATCTATTAGTATTTAAGGTCATGGAAGCTCCAGGTACTTTCCCTTGTCAGAGATAATAAAATGTTATTTTAGGGAGCGACCAGGCTTTCAATGAAAGGGAAAGCTCTGGAATGGAAGGAGCAGCAAAAACTGGATGTGCAGGGAAGAACAGATGGGGATACAAAATTGAGCTATTGCCTTTTCCCTTCCTAGCTTCTCTTTAAATATTCATGAGTTTTCCTTCAGAGAAAGGGCTGCCTCTAAGGCAAGGTAACAGGTATAAACATCACCAAATATCTCTCATATTTTAAAAAGTTTGACCCCTTGGACCTATCTCCACCTTTAACTACTGCACCTTTTTTCACAACCAGATTTCTAGAAAACCTAATCTATACTTGTGAATTAGTTTCATTCCTTGTTCATCACGGAAATGTTATTTCTATCCATGCTAATCTTCTGAACTTTCTAAGGTCACCAAAAAATTCCTAGTTACCAAAATTTCATGCACACTTTTTAATCTTTCCTCAAATTCTACCTATCCAGTGCTTTTTTCATTTTGTCTCAGTAACACCTCTCTGTTGGTTCTCTTAATTCCCTGTTAATTTTTCCACCCTAGAGCCTCATTCTGTTTTCACCTCTTGTGTTTCCGTTCTCTGTGCTTCCACCCTTGCCTCTCCTTATTGTAATCTCTATATTCCTCCTTGAAAACTTTTATCTATACCCACAGCTTCCAGCACAAGCTAAATACCTGTAAACTTAACTACATTTATGTTTCTTTTGTCATATCTCCTGATTTTCAGACTTGCATATCCAATGGCCAGTAGGTGTATTTAACTTATTGGCATTCTGATGAAGCTTAATAATGGACCCTTTCAGAATAATGGGTTTAATACATAATATAAAATACAGGATAAAAAGGGAAACCAATTAGATTCAAATATGATTATCAAATATTTTAAAATATATTATGGTTACTAGTATCACTAACTACACTTGTGCCATGGTGGAAAAGGGACTCATCCACTTTCTTATGCTACTACACCTCACTCCCTTATATCCATTTAGTTAGCAAGAACTACGCATTAATGTACCCAAATCTCCCTTTCACATCTCCTTTGCTTATGTTGCAAGTTGCATCCTCATCATTACTGTACTTGCAATAATCTTACCAGGCTTCCAGTCTCCAACCCATTTCTATAAAGGCATTTGAGTATTCTATCATGCAAGTTAGATAGTGTCTGTCATTTGTACAGTTTTTTAGCTTTTCAAATTGTCCTGCCAGGGTATTATTAGTGAACTCACAGGGGAATCATGGAATATTTTAAATTTCCAAAGGAAACAACATATTTGATATTTGTGGGACGCCATCACAAACTACTAGTTGAAGGTCATTCAGAATTACAATGTTAAAGCATGCTACATTCCTTTCAATGGCATCATATTGAGAGGTGACAATGTGCTAGCAGCTCTCTCAGCGCCTCCTCGGCCTCAGCGTCCACTCTGGCGGTGTTTGAGGAGCCCTTCAACCCGCCATGGCACTCTGGGAGCCCCTCTCTGGGCTGGCTGAGGCCGAAGCTGCTTTCCTCTGCTTGTGGGGAGGTGTGGAGGGAGAGGCCTGCGTCTGAACCAGGGCTGCACACAGCGCTCGCGGGCCAGTGCGAGTTCCGGCGGGTGCGGGCTCTGGGTTGGTGGGCCCCACACACTGAGCGGCCGGCTGGCGCCGCCGGCCCAGCGCAGTGAGGGGCTTAGCACCCTGGCCAGCAGCTGCGGAGGTTGCATCGGTCCCCCAGCAATGCCGCCCGCCGCACTCAAATTACTCAAATTCTCGCTGGGCCTTAGCTGCCTCCGGGCGGGGCAGGGCTCCGACCTGCAGCCCACCATGTCTGAGCTCCTCCCCCTGCGGTGGGCTCCCACGTGGCCTGAGCCTCCCGGAGACGGGCGCCGCCCCCTGCTCTGTGGCGCCCGGTCCCATCCACAGCCAAAGGGCTGAGGAGTGCAGGCGCGGCTCCGGACTGGCGGGAAGCTCCACCTGCAGCCCTGGCGCGGGATCCACTGGGTGAAGCCAGCTGGGCTCCTGAACCGGATGGGGACTTGGAGAACCTTTATATCTAGCCAGAGGATTGTATGTGCACCAATCAGCACTCTGTGTCTAGCTCAGGGTTTGTAAATACACCAGTCAGCACTCTGTGTCTAGCTCAGGGTTTGTGACTACACCAATTGGTACTCTGTATCTAGCTAACTCTGTGTCTAGCTAACCTAGTGAGGACTTGGAGAAATTTTCCCTCTAGCACTCTGTGTCTAGCTCAAGGATTGTAAACGCACCAATCAGCACTCTGTCAAAATGGACCAATCAGCTCTCTGTAAAATAGACCAATCAGCAGGATGTGGGTGGAATCAGATAAGGAAATAAAAGCAGGCTGCCTGAGCCAGCCAGCGGCAACCTGCTGGGGTCCACTTCCACAGTGTGGAAGTTTTATTCTTTCGTTGTTTGCAATAAATCTTGCTGCTGCTCACTTTTTGGGTCCACGCTGCCTTTATGAGCTGTAACACTCACCGGGAAGGTCTGCAACTTCACTCTTGAAGCCAGCGAGACCAGAAACCCACCGGAAAGAACGAACAACTCCAGACACGCTGCCTTTTACAGCTGTAACACTCACCACGAAGGTCTGCAGCTTCACTCCTGACAGCGAGACCACGAACCCACCAGAAGGAAGAAGCTCCAGACACATCGGAACGTCTGAAGGAACAAACTCCGGACACACCATCTTTAAGAATATAATACTCACCGCGAGGATCCATGGCTTCATTCTTGAAGCCAGTGAGACCAAGAACCCACTAATTCCGGACACAATTATCTTTGTGGAGCTGGGTTTGGAATTTGAGGAGGTAAGCAAGTATCACATGAAAATCATAGAATAGGAAATGAAGATAACAATGTTTAGTCTGATTCCAAGGTTTGAGTAGTAGTACGGTACCCAATAGGCACAGATACCCAATTAGTAACTGGTTAAGAGTAAAAATAGTAAAAATATTCTTTCAGTTTGTGTTTTATTTTAAAACATTCATTGTTAGGACATAAATGCTTATTAAGTTTTCTGGACCTAACTACTTAATAAACAGAACGTTAATTATTTTGCTTAGGAGCATTCCCTTATAGAATAAAGTAAACCTACAGGAATTTGAAAACCCTTCATAATCTAGACTTTCTTACCTTTTCTCTTGTCACTTCTCACTTGAACTTTGTCCTTGAGCAATACTGAGCTATTTGGCATTCATAGTACTTCACGCTTAATGTGTTTACACGTGGTTTTTGTTTGTTTGTTTGTTTGTTTTGCCATAGTTTATAATGTCTTTCCTTTGTTCAACTGGAAAATACTTGTTTTTCAAGTCTAAGATTTGTGTGTGTGTGTGTGTGTGTGAGAGAGAGAGAGAGAGAGATAAGGTCTTGCTCTGTCGCCCAGGCTGGAGTGCAGTGGCACAATCTCCGCTCACTGCAACCTTTGCCTCCTAGGTTCAAATGATTCTCGTGCCTCAGCCTCCCGAGTATCTGGGACTACAGGCACACGCCATCCCACCCAGCTTATTTTTGTATTTCTCGTAGAGACAGGGTTTTGCCATGTTGGCCAGGCTGGACTTGAATTCCTGACTTCAAGTAATTCGCCTGCCTTGGCCTCCCAAAGTGCTGGGATTACAGGCATGAGCCACTGTGCCTAGCCAAATCTAATACTTTTTTAACTGTCAGCTTTTCCTTTTTACTTTTATTTTTACTGTAATTTGTATCATTATATTGTATTTTTTTTACGCGTGTTACACCTTGCTGGACTTCAGGTTTTTCAAGGTCAGTGACTCATCTGTTTTAATATTTCTCCTCCAGCATGCAACCAAGCATCTGGTAGTCACTTAAATGTTTACTTAAGGACTAGCCATCTCTCTCCTATGACCAAAGCATATAACCTTGAGGCCAGGTGTATCTTATCCCAGCAAGAAACTTTATCTTTTAGGCATCTTTTTATGCCGAATAACAACATATGTTTCAGCAGTTTGATATTTTCACTTTCTATTTTTGCCCCCAAAGAGAATAAAAAGCCTTATTTAAGAGGTCTTCAGTATAATCCACATTTGGCTGTTTTGACTAAAGAATAACTGAGTAAATATAGGATTTTCCCCAGCACCTTCTTGAAAATGACTACTTGGACCATGTAATCTTTTAAAGTTTATTAATGTGGGAAAATCAATACTCTGCAGAAGCAAGTGGCCTCATGGTATGTGGCATGTGGTGAAGCCTGATCTTAAAGGAAATACTGTTCAGACACAGACTTTAGTTATCATTTATGAGTTCAGGTACTTAGCTATATGTAGAGCAAATATTTAATTTCAAGTTCAACTGACATATTTCAAGGAGCTAATCCATTTTATGACAAAGCAAGGGAAATTGAAATATG
Source organism: Piliocolobus tephrosceles (assembly GCF_002776525.5). NCBI lineage: Eukaryota > Metazoa > Chordata > Mammalia > Primates > Cercopithecidae > Piliocolobus > Piliocolobus tephrosceles. The sequence continues at coordinate 20,316,837 of NC_045434.1, forward strand.
CACCTTGCAGGCTGAAGTTAATACATCTGATTTTAGTTTAATGGGATGTTTCTTATTTTTAGTAATACCAGAAAAGTTTTATATGAAATTCCATTTCAAATTCTGGGCCTGCCACTTATTTGAATTAAGTTGGCACTCTCCCTTTGATTGAAATATGCTTCTCATCTTCCTATCCATATTGCCACCAGGGGGCATAACATAACTTGCATTACCAGTGCTGAAATAGCTGTGGATTTTACGGTTTGAAACTTAAAAGCTGAAAATTTTTAAATTATAGTAACAACGCAAAAAACAAAAGTGTCAGAATTTAGAGATAATCTGTTTAAAGTTGAAATAGGTTCTAAATCATATCCTAAGATTATTTTAAAATTTTGCTAAAAGGTTAACTCATCTCAAGGCTCCAATTCTGACCTCATGTTTATTATCTTTTAAAAATTAGTTTGGCCAGGTGCAGTGACTCATGTCTGTAATCCCAGCACTTTGGGAGGCTGAGGCGGGTGGATCATGAGGTCGGGAGATCGAGACCATCCTGGCTAACATGGTGAAACCCCGTCTCTACCAAAAATACAAAAAATTAGCTAGGCATGGTGGCTTGCGTCTGTAGTCCCAGCTACTTGGGAGGCTGAGGAGGAGAATCGCATGAACCCGGGAGGCAGAGGTTGCAGTGAGCCGAGATCATGCCACTGCACTCCAGCCTGGGCTACAGAGTGAGACTCCATCTCTCTCTCTCTTGCTATATATATATAATATATATAATCTTTTAAAGATACACATACATATGTAATCTTTTAAAGATACACATACATATGTAATCTTTTAAAGATTACGTGTGTGTGTGTGTGTGTGTGTGTATATATATATATATATATATATTTTTTTTTTGTCTAAATCATCCTCTTAGTAATTGGTTCAAAATTTCTAGTTCAGATTCTGTGTAACTCTTACAATTGAATTTTTCTGAGACAAGAATTTGAGATTTCATACAACAAACAAGTCTCTTAGGAAATGAAACTAGAATATCACCTGGGATTCTCAGTGTAACATTCTTTTCTTCTGGTAATCCTATAAAGTAAGTTCCTACCACCACCAACCTCTAATCCATTCTTACTGCCATGACATAGAACTTTCTAAAGTACAAACATGATCATCTCTCCCCACTGCTCTACAAATCTTTGATGCTAACACATAATACTTTAAAGCACAATGTTTTAATGGAGACCATGTAGTGTGGTATGGCAGTTCTCAAACTGTAGTGTGTGTAAAATTTTCCTGGGAAACTTGCTAAATATGCCACACCCCCGAGAGATTTGATTTGGTGGGTTTCTGGGGTTCTACATATGAAACAATCATACTAAATGATTCTACTAACAATAATCCTTGGAGATTATTTTAAGAACTGCTGTGTGACTAACAGCATAAACTAGAATAAGTCCTCACACTACTTGTATAACAAATACAGGAATAACAAATACAGTTGAGTGCTGAACAATGTGACTGATGGGGCACCAACCCTCCTCACAGTGGAAATTCACGTATAACTCTTGACTTCCCTGAAAATTACTAAAAGCCTACTGTTGACTTACCAATAATGTAAACAGTCAAGTAACACATATTCTATATGTTATATGTATCATATAGTGTATTCTTAACAATAAAGCTAGAGAACTGAAAATGTTAAAAAATCATAAGGAAGAGAAAATACATTTACTATTTATTAAGTGGAACTGGATCATCACAAAGGTCTTCATCCTCGTCTTCATGTTGAGTAGGCTGAGGAAGAGGAGGAAGATGAGGGGTTGGTATGGCTGTTTCAGGGGAGGCAGAGGCAGAAGAGGTGGATGGGGTGAAAGGGGAGGCAGGCAATCTAGGAGTAACTTTTATTGAAAAAGATCCACATATAAATGGTCCTGTGAAGTTCGACCCCATGTTGTTCAATGGTCAAATGTGTATCTCAAGTGTGAAAACACTGAGTGAATTCTGGAAAACAATTAGCAAAGTGCCTGTCACACCTCAAACACTCAAATGGTAGCTGATGCTGTTAGACTGCTCTGGGGCCAATTTGATATGGTTTATATCTTCTGCACTACTTCTGCCATAATTCTTTATACCTAGTTAGTGGTGAATAAATATTTGCTGAATTAAAGGATATATCTGCATATACAAACTGGGAATGAGACCCTAAAGCAAGGAGTTTTCAGGAAAAGAAGTCAGCCTTGTATTTTTAGTGCAAAGAACAAGGATCATGACAGTTTTATCCTACCAGGGTAAAAAAGAACCAGGTATGCTCATTTTTAAAAGTTGCAAATTTCGCTTGGCTCCACTGGGTGTCACTGCTAACTCCTCTTTTCTGTTTGAGCATAGATGTAAGGATTTGAGGACATTAGAAAGAGGATTTTCAAACCTCAGGATTTATCAGAATCACCTGGAGGAGTAAAACGGATTATTGCCCCAGAGATTCTGATTCTGTAGGTCTAGGGTGGGACTCTATAATTTGCATTTCAATCAAGTTCCCAGGTGAAAACTGATGCTGTTGGTTCAGGGATCAACATTTAGAGAAGCACTGCATTAGAGAAATCTAACCACAACTGGGGTCAGATTCTTCACAGGTCTTCCATAGCAATGCTTCTTACACTTTGACGTGCTTACAAGTCACCTGGAAATCCTGTTAAAATAAAGAGTCTGATTCAGTAAGTTGGAGTGGAGCCTGTGATCCTGCATTTCTAAAAATCTCCTAGGAGACGCTGAAGTTGCTGGACCACAAACCACACTTTGAATAGCCTTCCTGCTTCTCATCATTGATTCTACCTTTACATCACCAAGTTCTCTACCCTTCAAGACTGAGGTGATGAGAGATGTAAAATGCTTGGCACAGCACCCAGTGCATGGTCAAGCACATTACATGTGTTAACAATTATGTGAAGGTATTTAGTACAATGGTTCAGAATGTGGACTTTTGAGAGACAAACATTTGAATTCCATGTTTGCAACTTACCAGCTTTGTAAACTGGGGCATAAAACAGAATGACATTGAGGCTTAGGCTCCTTATTTTCAAATTGAGGAGTTTAGTAGTCTTTACTTCACAAGACTGTTGTAAGGACTAAATCAGATAATAAATGTAAACTGCTTGGCACTCTTTGGAAATAGCCATTTTTGCTAGTAAAACCGAAGAAATAAAGTGACAAAAATGACTGCAACAGGTGTTATGTGAGCTTTTACTGTTTGAAAGAGATAGACTCTACCCGGAAGAAAAAAAATCACATAGCACCCATTAGAATACTAATGTTCATTTATTGCTAGCAGTTGTATCACCCGTCAAAGGAGAAAGGACTCAGAAAGTACTGAGAAATTTACAACCATCATTTAAAACTAGATTTGTAGAAAAAAAAAGAGTTACAGAAACAATATCTTTTCAAAAGTTTTTAGAGAGGAATTGCATTTTAGCAGGGAGGGCAAATTTATTCTTATATAATCAGGACAACTCTATATCCGTGCTCTTTCAAGCCAGAGATTATAATTCATTTTGTACCTACAGAACTTAGCATGTAATAGAATCAAAATAATATGTGCTGAACAAATGCATGAAGAAACCCTACTGTATTCAAAGAAATAATAGGCTGTCTTTTGTTAGTTTATCCCTTGAACTTTCTCTGTTTTCCTTAGATGAGTTCCTTTTGTCCTCTTACTATCCCAGTTTTAGCACTAAATAACCCACATTTAAGGACTATCCCAGTTTTAGCACTAAATAACCCACATTTAAGGCAACCCTCACTCAGGGCAAACAAGGATGGTTGATCTCTCTGGACATGTGCTCTACATGAAGCTTCTATTTGGCCCAACCCTCCTCTTATACCCATGGTTAGGCTTCTTTTCTTTCACGGTATTTAGGGCTGGTCTTCTTCCCTCAATAACTCAATAGATAGATATGTTCTAAGAGTGCACTACACACAGGCCCAATCTGAGTGTGTTGGAAAAAAGCCAAGGTGAAAAAGAGAATTCCTGCTCTCAAGAATTATCCATGGACAAAGTAAACTCTTAATGACTCTCTCTTCATCCAGGTATTATTAGTCTTTCTTTTGGCCAAAATCCCTGTTATCTATTGCTATGTAACAGATTACTCCAACTCTTAGTAGCTTAAAACAAAAAGTTTATTATCTCACACAATTTCTGAGGGTCAAGGAATATAGGAATAGCTTGGCTGGCTGGTCCTGGCTTAGGTAGTTTCATGAGGTTGCAGTTAATCTGGCCTTCAGGGCTGCAGTCATCTGAAGTGTTGGTTAGGGATAGAAGATCTGCTTCCGAGATGGCTCAATCCAATGACTTTTGGCAAGGGGCCTCAGTTCCTGCTGCATCTTATTAGGAGCCTCAGTTCCTCACCATACAGGCTTCAAACAGCTATTTGATGTGGTAGCTGGCTTTCCTCAAAGCAAATGATTGCAGATAGTGATAGGAGAGAGAGAGAGAGAGCAACCAAGATGGAAGACACAATGTCTTTTATAACCTAATCTTGGGAATGACATACCATCACTTCTGCCATGTTCTACTCTTCACATAGACCAACTATGGTACAATGTGTATGTTTTGGGGAACTTCATAAAAGTGTAAATACCAAGAGGCAGAGCTCTTTGGGAGCCATCTTGTAGAGTTGGCTACCTCATTCCCCAATCACTGTACTGGAGACTGGGACTTCTATACCCTTACCACCAGCATGTAGATAATGTTTTAAGGTAATATAAAATTAGGGAATTATTCCTTTGACTGGTCTACTCACACTGCTGAATATATCTTCTCAATACACTAGTGCATCTCTTACAATGTACCTTTTTCTTGACTGGAACGTTATACTTGCCTAATGTGATCACAGCACGACTTAGTAGATGAGGCACTCATTATCTCCTGTGAAACAGATGGGAAACTTTGGCTCCAAGAGGTTCTTAGTGGCAACCAGTTGATTCACTTGCCCAAAAACCTAAAACGACTGCCAATGACCTCATTAGTTCAAGTCTGAACTACTTAGTTGGCATTCAAGTCCTCTTTAAACTGGACCTATTTTTTTTTCATCAAATGTTTCCTCATTGAGTTGAACATGTATTAGAACAATATCATGAGTTGCTTGCTTCCAAATAGGATCTGACCTTCTTCCAACTTTTAATAAAAGAAATCAGATATTTATTAGCCACTTTTCCAGAATTCAGGGACCCATATCCTAAACTCTACAAGCCAGGTGCAATTCTAGAGATTTAATCTGAAAATTTGGGGAAGACCAATTTAGCTCTTTTGCTCAGACTCGTATGTAAGAAAGACAAACATGAGTCTTTTCTCAATGTCATTTCTATTGTAGCAGTCTCAGATTTACCACCAACTTCCTTGTACTATGTATGTCTGTTCATTGCAATTTTTCTTTGAGGACTCAAGACCAGTCTATTTTACACTAGTTCCAATGATTTGACAGGTACAAACTACGTCCAAAAGAGTTAACTTTCTTCCCAAAAGTGACTGCAGAATAAGCTAGGCCTTCCAAGTCAGCCCTGCTTCCATCAACCCCAGGGGGCGTGTTGCCTGAAAGTCTTCATAATAGGTAATCGGCAGTCACTTTTGGGAGGAAAGTTAACTCTTTTGCAGGTATCATTGCTGCAGTGAAAGAGGGTTAGGAATTAAGGTCCAGACCTTTAATTGCCCATTGTGTCGTTTTCCCTAACTCTTCTAGCTAAAATTATTCCTCATTTTTATTTTCCCTGAGGTCCCCATCCTTTTTTTTTCCTGGTTAAAAGGAAATTTCTAAGAAATGATAGACATCTGACATGGGGTCTCAGTCCAGAAATTCAGATACAACAGAAGTGAAGTCTACACATCAATTGATACTCTACCAAGCCACAATAACCAACACTGTTTTCAATGGAATAAAAACTCCATTATGTACTTCATCTGTCATTAGCTAGTCAAATATTCCTATTCTGGAAGTAAATCTTCAGAATGTCAAAGGGACTGTTAATTTTGAATTTTTTAAAAAAATTGATCAAAACATTTAATAATGAAAACCTTTACATAATGATTGGATTTGAAAACATTTTCTGTTTTCTTTTAAGATAGGTATATTCCAGAATTATTCCAGAATTATACGAGACTACCACATTGTGAATAATGATAAACGTCTATGTGCTATTACCTAACTTAAAGAAGAAAACATTAGCATTGCAACAGAAGCCCTTTCTATAGCCCTCCACAATTACAAGCCCCTTCACTGCTCTCAGGTAACCAGTATCCTGAAATATAAATTTATTATTCCCATGAATTTTTTTAGAATTTTACTGACTCTGTGAAGTAACTCTACCCATATATAGTATTGTTTGCGTGTTTTAAACTTTGAATGATTTGCTTTATACATTCTACAACTTGCTGTTTTTGCTCAACGGGAGCAAGTTAAGAGTGAGGACTTTGTTTTGTTCACTGCTATATCTAGAGAACATAGAAAAGTGGCTGACATATAGGAGGAACTCAAGTATTTCTTGAATAAATAAGCATTATATTTGTGACCAATTTTCCTATTTATATGTGTAGCTCATCCTGTCTCATTTTTTACTTCTGAATGGTATTTCAGTGCATGGCTATGCCACATACTCCTCTTAAAAGATGTTTAGGTTGCTTTTTATCTTTCTGTTTTTTTCTTGCTATTATAAACATGCTGTGCACTATGAAAATTTGTTAACATTTATTTTTATTTTTGCACATACATGGTAAAGTTTCTTTGAGATACATAACAAAGAGTAGAATTATGGGGTCCCCAAAGTAGTTTGCCAAATTTTACATTAGCAGCACTAAGTTACTTCCTATCTTTGTCATCACTGGGATAATCAGACTTCTTCTTCTTTTTTTTTTTTTAGATGGAGTCTCGCTCTGTTGCCCAGGCTGGGTTGCAGTGGCCAGATCTCAGCTCACTGAAAGCTCTGCCTCCCGGGTTCACGCCATTCTCCTGCCTCAGCCTCCCGAGTAGCTGGGACTACAGGCTTCTTAATGTTTGCCAGTGTGATGGATGTGAAATGATATTGCTCTGCAGGTTTTGTTTTTGTTTGTCTGTTTACTAGTGAGGGTAAACATCTTTTTATATGTTTATTGGCCATTTACATTTCCTCATTGGTGAATTACCCATTTATTTATTTTTTGATCATTTTTCTACTGGGTTGCTTATTTTTTTCCTTACTGCTTTCAAAGATATATATTTTTTAATTCTGGATACTATCCTTTATCAGTTGTATGCTTTGCAAATGTCTTCTATTTGTGGTTTGTCTTTTTTCTTTCTTCTCCCACAGCACTTAAAACCAAAAAAACCCAACTTTCCTCATAGTACTTATTCCACTGAATATTAACTGTTTAATGCATTAAAACCATTAAATCATTGAAAAGTTTGATCTACTAGAGTGTGAGGTTCTGGAAGGCAAAATGTCTGTTATTCATGGTTGAGGGCCTAGCACCATGTCTTGTACATATTAGGGCCCACTTAATGCTTTTTTATTTTTTATTTTTTTGAGACAAGGTCTTGCTCTGTCACTCATGCTGGAGTGCAGTGGCACAATCACAGCTCACTTCAGCCTGGACGTCTTGGGCTCAAGCAATCCTCCCACAGCCTCCTGAGCAGCTGGGACTATAGGCATGTGCAACCACATCCACCTATTTTTTTTTTTTTTTTTCTTTGTAGACACAGTGTCTCACTATATTGCCCAGGCTGTTCTCAAATTCTTGTGCTCAAGTGATCCTCCTGCCTCAGCCTCCCAAAGTGCCAGGATTACAGGTGTGAGCCACTGTGCCCTGCTGATTTTGATTTTTGAAATAGATAGGGCTCTTTTCCTCAGATAAAGCAAAAAGCAGTTGCTAGGGGCCAGTGCAGGTGTTTGCAAACCACAGCCCACGTGTCAAACCAGCCCACTATCTACTTTGTAAATAAAGCTTTATTGAAACACAGCTATTGTCATTTGCTTACATTTTGTCTGTGGCTGCTATCCTGCTATAACAGCAGAGTTCAGTAGCTATGACAGAAACCATATGGATCATAAGTCCAAATATATTTGCTATCTGGCCCTTTACAAAGGAAGGTTGCCATTCCTGGACTAGTAAGTAAAGGTGAATGCACAGAGAAGCATGCTACTATTTTCAATTTTGAAAAGAAAAGTACACCTGATCTCTTACTTTCATTTTCTTAACATTGTCTTAACATTTACCAGCCTGCTTATTTTGCAGCTCCTTACTTCATCCTATCTTAAAAAGAATGAGTAACAACATATATAGAATATTTGAAAATAACCGAAATTAATTTAGGCCCTAAATAATGCTGTCAGTCCCCAAATAATGTCATCATTCTATCTTGAATTCATGAATACAGAAATGAATCTTGTTTCGTAAGAATGTGTACCAAAAATTGACTCCTGTATCATCAATTATTTATGGGCAGAGGAGTATGTTTGAATTTTTTTGTAACCCTGACTCCCACCCAGTCTCATTCAGTGTTCTGCTCAGTGAGGTCACTCTATAAATGTTGACTTGTGACTGCTGATATTGTAATGCATTATTTACCTGGTTGCATTTTGTAAAAAATAATGGGGACAGACAGAGAGGGACTAGGATGTGGGTAGAGAGGTGTAGAGAAGGCAGAGACAGAGGGAAGCAGTGAGGAAAGATGACCCTAAAAGCATTTGCTAATTCACAACTTCGGGAGCTGCTGAAACTGCTTTCAAATTTTGCAGCCTCTGACATTTTTACAATTTTTCCATGTTCCTGCTGCTGTTCCAGTACCACAGATAAGAAACCCTCAACTCTTGCCGTGTTCTGGAATAATGAGACTGGGAAAAAAAGATCTTTTTCATCTTTTCAACATTAAAAAGAAAAAAAACTCGTCAAAGCCCAACAGTTCAACAAATATTACTCATGTCATTGGCAAGAAGAAAAGGAGACTTTTGAATTAAAAAAAAAAAGGAAAAGACGAACACAGGAGGCATTGTTTGCATATCAGAAAAATTAATCTACATAGGAAAGTATAAGAGCCTGCAATTCAGAAAGCAAAGAATTAGGACAGCCCAGCTGAGAATAATTTTCTAGCCAGTTAATTTAATTGCATAAATCATTCCTTTGTTAGCAATAAAGAGATATAATTAAAATGAGATTGCCTCTAGTTTCTATTCTCTAGAAACTAAAGGAATTGATTTTGGGCAAAGCATTCTTCCAAATACTAGATCGGCAAATTACATTTACCTTTTTAGAAAAGCTAAATTATTTTGCCGTAATATCATGGTGGGTTTAATTAATTATAGATCTGCCATATGATCTTAAAGAAATAATTTATTTAATGTCTTTAGAACAGAAGTTTGCAATCATGTGTGTATCCCTTTGGTAGATGGTGTGCAGATTTTTACTAACAGGTCAGAAGTTTAACAGGCAGCTGTCAGGAAAAATTTGAGGCAGCATAACGATTGTTTGGGGTTTTGGTTAGCTGTCCTTGTTTAAAATAAAAAAAAGCCACTACTTAGTATTGCATAATTTAACTGAACTCATTTAGATTGACTTTATTCTAAAATTACTACTGGTAATTATTTGCTGTCTCTGAACCTTTGGGATTTAAAGAGCCTATAATTGTCTATTAAATAGAGGGAAATCAGATCAAAGAGGGATGCAAAAAGTCTCCTACTTTAAAGCACAGGTCTGCTGATCAGTCAATCGAATGTCAGAGAGAATTGCAAACTGCGACAGAGAAGTGGCTCATTTTTATGGTAATGAATTTGAATTTTAAAAAATGTACTAAACTACACTTGCTTGCTCTAGATTTTTGAAGTTCATTGGCATTACTTGGCAACAGAGATTTGTGCGGTGGTGGGAGGGATCTCACCAGCCTTCAGAGAGCTTGTGCTCAGAGAAAACCGTGCCCTGCACGGTGGCTGCAGTTCTCATACTGCACCTGAGCTCAGAGGGGCAGGTGACGCTCTTCCCATTTCACGGATGTGATTGTAAAATGTCCAGATTCATTTTTGTACTAGACAAAATGTTTGGTGTGGCTGTTAGAGGTATACATTTATTGACTTTTGAGAATGAAAAGTACACTTTTTCATTTATCCGTATTCCCGGGGCTTATGAGAAGGCAGCCAAAAGAGAAAACTAGCTCAAAACTCAGAAGGAATTAGGTCTTTCTGGCATGATTGCTGCTGTTCAGTAGGAGGATCTCTTACTAAAGGAGCTGGACAATAAGGACAGACACTTCCTAACTCCAAAATTGCTCCATAGGATGGAACAGATGGGTCTGACCTTCCTCTGCTTAAAAAGTCAGCAGAATATTTCAGTCTATATTGGGCAATAATTGCTCTGAACATCTTTTTGGTAGGTCCTGCTACAGCAGGGTCTAGCCCTTAGAGCCCCAAATCTCTGTAGACTATTCAACTGATGCCATTACATTCACTCTTACATTCTCTCTCTTGGCTCACTCTGTAAGCTCTTTAACTGTCTGGCTGGTCCTTCATGAACCCTTTTGGTGTGTTCAAAGGTGGCATTATCGCCTTCCCTTTACTTAATCCTATGTGACTTGAGTAGGCTATTAGTACACCAAAAATAACTGAAAATTTATGCTGAGGTTAATCAACAAATGTCTTGATTTATTTGGAAAGACTGGACTGGAAAAGTAATGTGAAAGGCAGAGTTAGTGTTAATATGTTGGCTTCAGCCAGAATTGTTAAAGACTCTAAATAACATCGCATTGTCAGGATTAGAAACAATTCCTTACCCCAGAGAAATTTCAACCTTATCACCTGGTTACTAATAACTTCTGCTAATTAATAATGCCAACCTTAGGCTATTTGGGTTCTGCTTCTACATACAGTTGGCACTTGAACAACAGGGGTCTGACCTGCATATATCCACTTATGTGCAGATTTTCTTCTGCCTCTGCCACCCCTGAGACAACAAGATCAGGTCCTTCTCTTTATCCTCCTCCTCAGCCTAGTCAGCATGAAGATGAGGATGAGGACCTTTATGATGATCCAATTCCACTTAATAAATAGTACATATATTTTCTCTTCCTTATGATTTTCTTAAGAACATTTTCTTTTCTCTAGCCTACTTCACTGTAAGAATACAGTATATAATGCCTATAACATACCAAATATGTGTCAATCGGCTATTTATGTTATGGGTAAGGCTTTTGGTCAACAGTAGGTTTTTAGTAGTTAAGTCTTGAGGCAGTCAAAAGTTAGACACGGATTTTTAACTGTGTGGGGTGTTAGATGCCCTAACCCTCATGTTGTCCAAAGGTCAACTGTGTTGTTTTTCTTATTGTTTTTGTTTATCCACATCCATCAGGTGGAGATCTCAGCCAGCCCCACCAAAAACATGTTTTTTCTTGTACTTTCTATTCAATAAGTTTATTCATGGGTAGTGCAAATAATGTTATTAATTCATTGGGTAAGTCAATGGATATCCCAAGATGTAATGCCCAGTCTCATGTATTTCAAATGCAATGCCTGACTTGAAGACATATCTAGAAGTGTATATTAGTGCTACCAGGGTAACAAGAACACTCAGGATCTCATGAATACTTGGTCTGTTTCTGGATCATCTCAAAATGTAGAAATTATCATATCCATTAACCTAGATTACAGGTAAGAGATCTTTGGGCTAGAGAAGTTTAATGACACATGTTTGCCCAGCTACAGGGAACAAGTTATCGGCAGTTCCTGAAAGCAGTCTCTGGTTTTCCTACTTAGAACATAGATTCCTATTCAGCTACCTGATCTGGGCTAGGAGGTAGTGAGCTGACATTTAGTTAAATTATTTTATATCAGTACCATATAAAGCTTTCAGTACTGTAGTATTTGAAAACAGTTTCAAAATACCCACCAGGTCACAAATATTTTATGAACCCTAGAGAATTTTAAGGGCTTTATCCTTGTGAGTACTGGTAAGGATTAGTATAATTACTTGAAGCTAACTGTCTGTGTCCTAGGGTTAGGAATTTGGCCTATAACCTTGTATCATCATCTTTTCTCCATAGTGACCATTTCCACCATGCTCTCTTCCATGTCCCACAGTATCCTTTACCTATCTCTTCATATACCACAGTGTGCTACTATTAAATTCCTATCTGAATGACTGTACCATTGTCTGTGAGCTTCTTGGGCTTAGGAATAAAAGCCCATTCAATGTTTGATGCAGTGCCTGACACAAACAGGTACTCAATTACTCTTTATTGTTGTTATTAATCAATATGCAGGGAAAATCCTCATATCCTTGTTATCCTATTCACATACTTGGCCTACTATACACATTTCTTTTCTAGAGGTATGCTTAATGTGTTATACCTTGCCTAACGCAGGACCTGTTGCATGCTTGATACTTAATAACTTTTGTAGGATGAAAGTCATCATGCACTAGACGGGTATTTTAACAACTGCCAGGAGATGTGTTTAGAGGATGTCTAGTGTGCATAATACCAAGCATGGAAAACTGTCATACTCCTGAGCAGCCACAGTCTGGTTGTCCTTAGGGCTGTATTCAAGGCTCTATTTTCATAATTCCCACTCTCCCTTGGCTTTAATGATCTGCTCTTCTGATAACTCCCAAGTCCATCTATCCAACCCAGACTTTTCTTTAGAGCCCCAGACCCATGTATCTGTCTGCCTTCTGGGTACCCCAGTTGGGTATACTATAGGCACCTCAAACTCAATTCCTCCTGAATAGAACTCATCATTTTCATCTCCTCTTCAAAGCAAATATTACCACCAGCCCGCCCAGTTGTACGTGATAGAAAAGAAAAAAAGCCTTCCCTCATCCCTCTCTCCCTTATCCTCCACAACAATTCAGTCAGCACACCTGTCAACTCTCTTCTATAATTGTTTGGCCCAATTCTTTTTCTCCGTTCCTCAGACTCACCCACCAGATTCTGTTTTGTTCCTCTCCAATCCAGATTCTACAACAAAACCAAAATAACCACTATTTTAATAAAATATTACTCCATTGCTGAAAAGTCTCTACTGTTTTCCCACTGCCTTTAGGATAAAGCCTAAACTCTTAACATGGCTTTCAAAGCTCTTGAGAACTTCCTTGTCTCATGACATTCTTGCCCTTTCAAACCTCAATGTGGCTGCTGCTTCTCAACATGCAGCCCTTACCACAATGTTACCTCCTCAAAGACATGTTCCCTGACTACCTTGGCTAAAGGCTAGCTAAAGCAGCCCTACCCTCAAACCACTCAATTTGTCTCTCATTACCTTATATTTTTAAAATGAACTTGTCAATACATGGGGTTATCTTATTAATACTTCCCTATTTGTTGTCTGTCTTCCTCCACCAGGATTTAAGCTCCTCCTCAGTGTATATAATACTCAAAGCTGTACCTCCAGATTGTAGAACAATACTCGGCATGTAGTAGGCACTCCATAGATATTTGTGGATCTACTGAAGACCCCTTTATATTCTTTTCATTTCCACAATTATATCATCCTCTACATCTCTCCTTAGGGACCTTCGTGCGTGCTGTTTCATACATCCCTTTTCCACACTATTCTTTTAAGCTTACTAAATACTATTCCGCTTAAATATCATTTCTTCCAAAAAGTCTTTCGTAATCTCAGAGTCCCTCTGTGGCGTTCTCACATGTCAACTTGATCATTTTCTATCAAGAACATTTGACACTGTTGGAATGGTTGTATAAATAGGTGACTTCCACATTTTTTTGTTGTTCACAGTTATGTTCCCAGGGCCTAGTATCGTGCTTAGCACATAACAGGAGCTCAATAATAATTTGTGGAGGAATGAATGGATGAAATGTGTTTCAGAGACAGTGTTTCTGTTCTCTGGGAAATTTATTTTCAAATCAGACTCTTAATAAATACTTCCTCCCCAAAAGGTGAGAAACACCCTCCTCTCACCCTGGCATATAGATCCGGTGGAGAAGAATGCTGATTGCACAGGCAGTGAGGACTAGAAAGCTGAGCTGTAGCACCAAGCAGACAAATAGCGAAGCTATTCCTAATGTGGTAAGTAATTAGCACACATTTGGCAGACTGTATTGGAAGGAGCAAACCTCCTTAGCAGTATACTTGGAAAACACTCAGGACTTAAAGCTGAGAAAAAAACAAAGAGCAATTGCAAATAGATACTAAGAAAAATCTTTACATAGTAATAAAGACCTTGAAACATGGAAACATCATCCCAGAGAGATAAGTATGGGACAAGAACAGAATGTAGTATGTGGCAGAATCTCCAAAATTAGGACTAGATGGAAGAAGAAAACTGGCTGTTTCTACAACCGAGATTATTTTTTCTCTTGTCTTAACCAATCTAGCAAAAAATTTTTTTTCTAATTTTTTAATGAAGAAGGAGTTGAAGATTAGTGTTCAAATTCTATTTTATGGTTGCTCTAGTTGATGTATAGGGAGTTCTTCCTAAGTTAGTTATATTTCTTAAAGTGAACATTTCATTGGCAGTTCATAGTTTTGTGTTTTTATAAAGTCCTGATTTTTTTAAACTCCTGCTTCGGCCTCCCAAAGTGTGAGGATTACAGGTGTGAGCCACCATGCTCAACTGTACGTTTGGACTGGATAGCTGCCAGCAGTCAAAATGTTGGCTCTCAAATTTGTTAATTTGTAGTTTGGTCTAAAGAAGTTTATTTCTCTCTGGGTATGCTACCTAAAATTCCATGGACTCATTTGGAAGATTGTGAAATTCATCAAATGACTTGCCCAACCAAAGTGTACTAGGGTGTCCTCATGGAAGATAACCTACCTGGGGCTCAAGAAAACAGTTCTGCCTCTGTTCTGCCATAACTGAGCATGGTCCGATGTCTTACCTCACGTCTGTGTTCTCCCTTGCCTATTAGTAGTCCCATAGTGTCTCTAAAGAAGGACTTTGTGATCTTAGCAAAGCTTTAAAATTAGAGTTGCCAAATAAAATACAGCAAATAAACAAATATAAGTTTAGGGCATTCTTATACTAAAAAGGTATTCACCATTTATCTGAAATTCAAATTTAACTGGGCATCCTGTAGTTTTTATTTGCTAAATCTAGCAATGCCAATTAAAATTAATTTATCATTAAAAGAAAAATTCCATTTCTCTCAGTTCTCTGCCCACCATCATAAAAGGCCAAAAAAAAAAAAAAAAAAAAAAAAAAGTTGCAGAGGGAAGTAAAACAAAGAATTTTCACTGGTGTCAATTGCTTTTTCATGCAACATAAATGTTTAATTACTGAGACTTCCTTTTTCCTTCCTTTCTTTTCTCTTTCTTTCTTTCTTTCTCTCTTTCTTTCCTTCCTTTCCTTTCTTCCTTTCTTCCTTTCTTTCTTTCCTCTATAACTCTTGCTCTTTCCCCAAAGTGAGAGTGCAGTGACACAATCATGGCTCACTACAGGCTCAATCTAACCCTCCTGTGTTCAAGTGATCCTCCTGCCTTGGCTTTCCAAAGTGCTGGGATTACAGGCATGAACTACCACACCCAACCTGAGACTTCTTAAAAATAGGAAAGGGTTGAGAATGTACTGGGAGAGGAGGCATTTTGAAGCCAGTGATTGGATTACCACACATTATCTTTTGTTGTTCATGTCTTCATTAACGTAGCAGTTAGTGTATTTTGCTGCATTTATCTCCTTTGATAAAGTTAGGTGCTCATGAGATTGTGAACTCAATTCTCAGGAATATAGGTTAACTTCTGGTTTAGAAGCCACAAACTACATTATATACCACAACACACTAGGGACAAAAGGGGCCGTTTGATAAGTCATAAGCAACCAGCTGATTGATTGGTTCTAGGAATTTAAATATCTAGGCATTCATTTTAATTAAGCACTTCATTGGAAAACACATAACACGGACTACAGTCGCTAGAACTGTGACAGCTATATTGCAATTTTATAGCCCAAAATTTAATCAGCAGGTGCTGATTAATCCTGCTCTAAAAATCTTCCATAGCCAGGCAGTTGCTCAGATTCTCTATGCTTCAAAAGGGGAAGGGGGGATAGTTGATGGTGCTGAGAAAATAGATGGCCAACCTTTTACTTTTACTTTTGCTCCCTATTTTTCTGGGAGTTTTGATCTCAACTATAAGCAAATTCCCCTCTTCAGCACCAGTGTTGACATGACCATAACAGTATGTTTAAGACCATAAAAATAATCCCATTTCAAAATTATCCAGCTCTGAGTTTAAAGGGCTAGGTTTCCATAGCTAACTTTCAGTCAGTAAAACATAAGCTTCCGCCCAGCACAACCCCCAGCCCTCCCCATTTCCTTTCAGTTCTCTCCCCTCAAATTGCACAGGTTTCTCTCCTGGACCCATTCTGTATTTTCTCACAGCTCCTCTCTGGGTCATCTCTACCTGTCATTATTTTAGCTCTTTGATTTTACTAAACAATATGTTGTTTCCCACACGTATGCTTGTCCTAGAATGCCCGCATCTTCCTTGGCTTAGCAAAATCCTCCTCATGCTTCTTTGAATGCCCAGACCAAATGTCATCCCCTCGAGAAGCTTTCTCCGTCATCCACCCCAGACTATGCCAAGTATCTCCTTCTGTGACCCCACAATTACTTTGATGTGTCTATATCATCAGGTTTATGTAGAGTGGGTAAAAACTTTTACATATTTATTTTTATCTGCTTATAAAAATAAAGCTTGCTTATTTATAGAAAAGGTGAAAAACAGAAAAGTATACAAAACAAAAAATTATCAATAATTCTACCATTCAGATTACAATGTCAATATTTTGGTGTATTCTAAACTTTTCTCTATGCATGGTATGATTGCTTAATTACAAAAATTCCCCCAGTTTTCCATCCCTGCCTGCATTCTTGCCACTTGATATGTGACCTTGAAGCTCCCTCTACCGAGAGATAGAATCTCTTCCCTCCACCCCTGTAGTTCTTGTCATGACTTAGTTTGGAAAATAGAATGTGGCATAAGTGATGGTGTGCCTATTCTGAGCCTTGCACATTTCTGCTCTCTCTTGAAGCCCAGATACACTATGAGCACAACCCCAAGCTAGCCTGCTGAAGAATAGATCATTTGAAGAACAGATAAATCATCCAATCTGAGATCATTCTAGAGTAGCCCACTCTGAATTGCCATGCCAGTTAAAATCAAAGATGCCCAAACAAGCCCAGCTGAGATAAACCTAGATGTAAAGAACTGCCCAGCTGAGCACAGCCTAAATTGCCTGCAGAATTATGAGTGAAATAAATGGTTTTTTTGATTAATCATTAAGTTTTGGGGGAGAAGTAGTTCGTTATGCAGCAATAGCTTACTAATGCACATACATTTTTACATAGTAAAGATTACACTGATTATAACAAGTTTGTACCTTCTTTACATTTTTTTTTTTTGTATTTTTTGTAGAAATGGGGTCTCACTATGGTGCCCAGACTGGTCTTGAACGCCTGCGCTCAGGTGATCCTCCCTCCTTGAGCTCCCAAAGTGCTAAGATTACAGGCATGAGCCTCTGTGCCTAGCCTCTCCTAATTTTTAAATTATAATTATATGATTAAAAAATTGTTGCCAAGTTTTATGTTTATCACTGCATGATAGTCTATCTTATGGATGTAGCATAACGTTTTTACCATTTTTCTATTCTATAACTAGGTTGTTATAAAAAGTTATAGAGAGCACAGTGTAATGGGCATATTTAAATTAGAAGTAGAATTATTGGGCCAATAGCCATAGAAATATTTTGAAGGTCTTTGATACATGTTGACAAATTCCTTTTCAGAAAGCTTACAAGTTTCTGCACTGTCACTGGTGCTGCCTCTGATGGCTTATCTCACCACAGTCTTGCTGCAGTTAAGTGTTAATTTTAAATAAACTGTAAATTTTATGGTAAAAAAATCACCATTCTAGTTTTTATTTTTTGTAAGTTAAGTTTGACTGATGCTCTTTTCTTATTTTCCATTTGATATGGTTTGGTTGTGTTCCCACCCAAATCTCATCTTGAATTGTGGCTCCCATAATCCCATGTGTCATTGGGAGGTAATTGAATCACAAGGGTGGATTTTTCCCATGCTGTTCTCATGATAGTGAGTAAGTCTCATGAAATCTGATGGTTTTATAAACAGCAGTTCCCCTGCACATGCTTTCTTGCCTGCCGCCATGTAAGTTGTGACTTTGCTTCTCCTTGCCTTGTGCCATGATTGTGAGGTCTACCCAGCCATGTGGAACTGTGAGTTTATTAAACCTCTTTTTTTAAAAAATGAATTACCCAGTCTTGGGTATGTCTTTATTAGCAGGATTAGAACAGGCTAATACACTATTTGTATTTATTCTTTTATGAGCGATCTCTTCATACACATTGTTAATTTTTCTTTTCCTCTTTCTTTTCAGTAGTTGTGTTTTGATTTGCATGTTCTCTATATTAATAGCATATATTACCAATAGTTACTAGTTACTTAATGACTACTAAGAAGTAAGCACATCACATAAAGAATCTCTTCTAAATCTATGCAACAATTTTTTCAAGGTAAGTTCTAGTATTCTTTTTACAGATGAGAAAACTGAAGCCTAAAGAAGTTCAGTATCTTGTCCCAGGTTATATGTGGAAGACTCAGGTTCCAGAGTCTGGCCCTTCCTTTTGGATACTGTTACTTCACTTCATCTATCACAATTTTGCAAGAATTTTTTTTCCCTTACTTGTCAATTACCATATTACAGAAAGATTATCTCTTCACAAGTTCACGTGTCTTTCCCACTAGCTAGATTGTAAACTTCTTATGGTTGAAATAAAATCGTTGTACCTCCTGCACCTTACATGGTGCCCAGACAAAATATATATTCCATAAATATTTGTCAAAGTGAATTATTTGCTCTCATGTTGATACCGATATCTTGGTGGCCAAATTCGTTGTCTGATGGGCTACTATATACATTATGATGTTTGTTTCCCCCAATTAGATGTTATAAAATAAACAGGCCAATTACATTAGATCATCTTACTTTGTCGATTTATGTTTTCCACAAGTAGATAGCAATGATTCATGATTAATAATCATGATTGAAAACAACTGTCACTGGGTTCCATCGTCCCCCCAAATGATAAGATCCTGGATAACCTGGGTAGAAAATTATTCACAGCACTGTCCAATCCTATTCTTCATTACTTGAATCTGGCCAAAAATACAGAAGTTGTTGGTGATCATCCCAACCTTTTCTTGAAAAATAGTTGTGGAAAAAAACTAAATTTAGTTACTGAAGTCAAGGTCCATGTACAACTTTCATGACCTTTCTTATATATTAGTCACTTTGAAAATAAGATCCAAAGTTGTGCTTAAGAGGAAATTAAGTTTACATAATAATACATTGAACTAATGACTCATTTTAGAGTTTTAGATTTGAAAGGCTGCATTATCCTGTTTTAAAATTCACTGTAAATTGGCCCAGTTTTTAACTTTGTCACTTTTCTGAATGCCAGATTCTACCTGCTCCTTCTATGGAATAATAGGAATTCTATGGAATAATAAAAAAAAGTTCTGATTAGATTCATAAAAGGAAGTCTTTCCAATCTGCATGTGTTCTGTTTGTGGGTACAGTTATATCTCCTTGGAAACAGGAAGGATGATGCCCATATATATTTGCACAATGAAATAGCTACTAGGTTAACAAATGAGTTCTCATAGATGCTTACTAAAATTTGTGTGTATATGCTTTCTAAAGCAAATCAAAATTAAATAAGCAAGACTCTTTTCTTTCCTGGCGGGACCCCTAGCTGCCTTGGGGACAGACTGACAGAACTGCTAGCTTCAGCCGAGGGAAGAGTTGAAATCGTCTGGAAATGCTGAGCCGTGCCTTTGCAGGAATGTGCAGCACCTGGCACTAGTATTTTAAAACCCTCTAGAGAGAGTCACCAGTGTTTTTAAAAGCTGAGCAACAACTTGCTGAGCTCCAAACTAGGTCAGTGAACATAGAAGGTGAAACTTCCTGTTAAGATCAGTTTCTCATTATTATTTAATAACAGTTTCAAAAGCAAGGTAGGCAGTGGGTCGGGGGGACATGCTGACAGTGAGGAATCCACTTTCTTAGACTCATACACACAGGATTTCTCAATCAAAAGAAGACCACCTGGCTTCAAAATTCTGAAATCTGTTTAATACCCCAATAATTTTTCATTTATGTTTTACAGTAGAGGTTATCAACCACTATTTTAGTAGATTAAAATTTTCTGGCAAATCTTTTTCTCTAAAAATTAATATTGGCTCAGAAGCATGCAAATAGATAAGTAGCATAGCATAAGTAGCTTAAAAATATCCAAGTATCCAGATGTATGTGAATTTACTGTTTGATAAATCTAATTTTTCAAAATGTTAGGGAATAAATAGCGTGAAAACCAGAGGCCATTTACCTATTTTGAGGGGGAGAAAAGCTAGATTCCTGTCTCATAGCCTGCATAAAAATAAATGCCAAAATAACAGCAAAAATATTGGAATTATAAAAATATTACAAAAGATCTTGTATTCTGTTCTTCGTTAGTCCCACACAGTTTCTTACATTTATTTATTTCTGGTTACCACATGCATATTCAGTTGATGTGTATGAATAGGATATTCCTTTCAATTTAGCTTCTATCTGATTTGTTAATATCAAAGAAAGCTGTTTAATATTAATCTTGTATCCAGCCACTTTCTTAACTTTTTAATAATTCTAACAGTTGTTTTAAGTTTTGTTTTTTGCTTTTTTTTTTTTTTTTTTTTCCTGCCACCCATGCTGGAGTACAGTGGCATGATCTCAGCTCACTGCAACCTCAGCCTCCCGGGTTCAAGTGATTCTCCTGCCTCAGCCTCCTGAGTAGCTGGGATTACAGGCATGTGCCTCCATGCCCAACTAATTTTCATATTTTCAGTAGAGATATGATCTCACCATGTTGGCCAGGCTGGTCTCGAACTCCCGACCTCAGATGATCCACCCTACTTGGCCTCCCAAAGTGCTGGGATTCCAGGCATGAGCCACCGCGCCTGGCCAGTTGTTTTAAGTTTTGATTGAATTTCTTTGATTAAATATGTGTATGCATATGCATATTCATGTATGTCTTTTGTTGGTTTTATTTAATTAGCCATAAACTCTAGAATTCTGTTTAACTAGTGATGACAGCAGGCATTTCTCCAGTTTCCATCTTCAAGTAAATATAGTCACTACTTCCACATGTAATTTTGTTTGTTACTGATTTTTATTTCAAACTCTTTATTGTTTTTAGGCATTTTTGTTCTATTACTATTTTACTTAGAATTTTATGAATTGTTTATTTTTATTAAATACATATTTTATAATTGTTCAATTTTTTTCTCTTTTAAGTAATATAAATAAATTAAAGGTAAAAATCTACTGAACAGTAGCTTTGCTTAGGTTAAATATTTAATAAAAATACATAAGTAATATTTATTGCTATTTTTGATTCGACCTAGCCTTTTTGGAATAAACCGTACCTCATCATGATTAATTTTTTTAAATGTCTCGTATGACTCTTTGCTAATGCATTATTTGGGTTTTTTGTATCTAAATTCATAAATGATACTGGTGTATAATTTCTGTTTGTGCTTGCTTTTTCCTTTTCTAATATAATTCTTTGATGTTTCCAATATCCTCTATTATTGGTCTTTTCAGATTTTCTGACTGATTTGGAATCAATTTTGATAATTTAAATTTTCCTAGAAGTGTCTATTTCATCTATATTTTTCAAATTAATTGCTACACTATATATTTAAATTTTCTTAATTCTTTTAGTTTTAACTGTATTTGTAATTATAACATTTTTTCATTTCCTAATTTGCATATTTTTGCTCATCCCTTTTTTTATCTTTTATTTCTCCTTCAAATCAGTGTTTACATTTTTTGGTCAAGTTGTTACAACTTTGTCATTGTGTTTTGTTATTTTTTGGCTTAATTGCCATTGTAACCAGTGTTTTCGAGTCCATTTTCTTTGTGGTCAACTGCATGAATATATATTTGCCTTAGGTTATATACAAAGTTCTATATGTCCATTAAAACAAATGTATTGTTTGTGTTAATTAAATTATTTCTGTATTTACTCATCATCTATTATGTTCTGGATGCTGCATGATGTGCCAAGTGTGCAGTGGCACAAAGACAGAGCATTCCTATTTACTGCTATATGACATTTATTATATGGGATATACCACAGTTTGTTTATTCAGTCACTTCTTAATGAATATTTGGATTACTTCCAGTTTTTAGTATTATAAATAAAGATTCTATGAACTTTTGTGTTTAAGTTTTTGTGTGGAAGTACGTTCTCATTCCTCTTGGTTAAATAATTAGAAGTGGAAAGCTTTAGTCTCATGGTAGCCATATTATATTAATCTTTATTGACAGCACAAAATTGAATTTGGACTTTGGAACTAAATGTGGATTTTGCCTTGTAATAGGACAATGGAATCTTTACATATTCATGGATCCAACTGCGCTGTAAAGTCTCATATATGTTACTTTTTATGCTTTCTTATCGTTTTTCTACTTAAAATATGTTTTCCCTGATAATTTTCACTTTTCTGTTGTATATTTTCCAGAATATGAATATATTACAGGGTAATAGTACCATCAAGAGGTTCTACAAAAAGTAGTTTCTGTCATTACATAAAATGAGAAAATGCTTCTTAGAGATTTACAATTCATACTCGTATTTTAAGGACTATGAGAAGTCCTGCTTAAAACTGCTCAGTGATTTCCCCTTGCTTTTATACCAAATTCCAAATTCTTAACACAGCTCATGAACTCCTTGTACTCTGACCCCTACTAACCTCATGACACTCTGACTTGATTAGTTCAGTGAATGTACCAAGTTCCTTCCAGCTTCAGGACTTCACACAAATGATTCCTTCTGCCAGAGCTCTTTTCTCTATCTCTACACACCTGGATAATCTCTCATAATTCTTCTGGTTAACAAATTAAATATAATATCATTACAGAAACCTAGAAAGTAGATCAGGTCTACATTCTAAACTCTTAGAGCATCCTGTGCTTTTCTTCTGTAGCACTGGTTACAATGACAATTGCATAGTTACATGTGTGATAATTTGATTTATGGCTGTTTTTGTAGCTGGAATATAAACTCCATAAAAGTAGGAACTTGTCTGTCTTGTTTCCAGTAGTCACCGTATCTGCCTGTTTTAGACAAATAGTAGACACTTCATAAATATGTATTCAATGAATCAAGAATCCAAGTAATTTTACTTAATCCTATATTTCCAAAGCTTATTTGACATCTCTCTTCCTAATTATCTTGCAGAATTAGTATTCAGTCAATAATGCTCTTAGGAATGGAGCTGTGTGTGTTTGTGTGTGTGTGTGTGTGTGTGTGCATGTTGCTGGTAATTACCCTATTTACTCACTTAATAAATATTTATTGGGTGCTGCTATGTGCTAGGCACTGTTCGAGGCATTCTTCTAGGCACTGAGAATTCAGCAGTTTCTAAGCCCAGATAGTTTACCTTTAGCAATATTCAGCCAATAAATATTCAAAAATAAATAATATATTAGTAATGAGTGTTGTGAAGACAAAAAAAATAGATCAGGATAAGAAGATATGAAATGAAGGCTGAGCTTTAATTTAGAAAGGTTGTCAGAGAGGACCTCTCCCATAAGGTGACTTGTGGGTGAAGAGCCAAAGATGAATAAGCTGTGCTTGTTGTCTACGGGAAAGAGCGTTCCTGATAGAGGAAAGAGAAATGACAAAGTGCCTGTGGTGGGAACATGTGTAGAGATCTGAGTGCAGTTATAGCAAGAGAACAAACAGGGAGAATGGTCGGACTTGAGGTCAGAGAAGGTGGAGAAGGGCACTGGGTTATGCAGGGATACAAAGGGCTTTGGATTAACTCCAAAGGATACGTGAAGACACTGAGCAGAGCAGGAATATAATGCATATTTTAGGAAGGTTACTAGCTCTTGTGTGGGGAGCATCTGTAGGAGGAGGAAACTTTCTAGGACTATCTTATAACAATCTAGGTAAACAAAGTAGACTACAGTGTTAACGGCACAGGTGATGAGAGATGGTGAAATTCTGGATATATTAAATGCAAAGACACCAGGATTTGCTAATAGATTGTGTGTAGAGGACTGAGAGCTTAGACTGTGGATGAGGAAACCTAAGTTTGGTTTGATCATACTAAATTTGAGATGCCTGTAAGAAACCCAAATGAAGATATGGATAAAAATCTGTAAGTTTAAAGTCAGAGATGTCAGTTCTAGAGATATAAATTTGGAAGTCAACAGCCTACTGATACTATTTAAACTAGGGACTGGATGAGATAATCAAATAAGTGAGTATAGATCAAAAAGAAAAAGAGTCTAAGAACTAAGCCTTTGGGACTTAAATGTTACATCATCTATAGTAGTTAAAATTGAAACCTCATCATATAAAAAGTAAAATGGACATCCTTTTCTTTTCTCTCTATCTCCTGGATTTTTTATTGTATGAGAAATTTTCTCTTTTCATTCATTTTTTGAAACATATCTTCAATAATTATTTAGATTGGTGTATGCTTCCAGCCTTTTCATCTTTATTATTTTATACTGATTCATTTATCAAGTAGTAGCGCATTAATTAAAGTAAACACTTTCAGAATTGGTATTAGTCTTTTTATGTCTGTGAATATCTTTTTCTTAATATTTGAATTACAACTCCACTGAATATGGAATTCTTGAGTTACAGTGATTTTCTTTGTACTCAATAGTTACTGATCTATTATCTTCTAGTAGTTAATGTTAAAAGGAGAAATCTGAGTCCATAGATATTTCTTACCCTTTATAGTCAACAGTTTATGTGTTTGTTGGCTTTTATTTACTTATTTGTAATTATTGATGTTTGTTTGTTTTCTTTTTTGTCTGACTAGATGCTCATGTTTTTTTTTTTCCTCATAAAAGTTTCCACAACATATTTAGGTCTTCATTTCTGTAACGTTTTCAGATTTTAGTATTAAAGTTGTACTTTCTCCATACAATTAATTATAGAACTTCCTATGTTTTTCATTGTTTCTTTTTTATTGTGTTTTTCTATGTTTATGCTATTGTTAAAGCTGTGTTATTTACCTTCAATATTGTTTAAATTATATTGAAGGTAAATAATGCAACTTTTACTATTTTCCAAACTCTTCTATGTTGTGCAGGCCTGTTTAAATTCTCTGTTTCTTCTCAGGTCATTTTTATTAATTTATGTCTTATTAGTAAATTGTATGTCTCTAGGTTTTCAAATGTGGCCCTGCAGAGTTGCATGTTGTATTATTTTATAATTTTCAGAATTTCTTCCTTATCTATAATTATGTTTCCTTTTCCTTTTGTTTTTATACTTTTACTCTCTCTCTCTCACTTTACTCCTTAAACAGAATTGTGAAGAGTCTATTTAATACTTCTTTGAAATGAACAGTTTTTGGAGTTATTAATCTTTTCCAAAGTTTTTTGTTTTGACTAATTGTGACACGTATTTATTCATTCTCCTCTACTACTTTTTAAAAATCCTTTTGTTCCTTTATAATGTTCTTAAATTGAGTACTAAGCTCCTTTGTTTTTATTATCTATTTTTTAAGATAGACATTTTTATTTTTACTAAACCTTAAACATTTAAGTAACATTTACTAAAAATTTTTCTCTGAGTAGAAGTTTAGACATTTTCTATAGGTTAAAATATAAAGCACACTCTTAACTGCCTTCTAGAGATTATAATTTCAATTTTGAATCAATGGCTTTATAAGGATACTTTTCTTAATTTCTAATCAGCTGAGATTTTATGCCATCTTTATTTGTAATTTTATTAAAATGAATGCACTCTATAAAATCTTTCCTTTAAGAATTGTTAAAATTTGTTTTATGACAGTCACATGGGAGATTTCTGTAAATATTCCATGGTCATATACAACAAATTTATATTTATTTATTTATTTATTTTTTGAGACAGAGTCTTGCTCTGTGGCCTAGGCTGGAGTGCAGTGGCCGGATCTCAGCTCATTGCAAGTTCCACCTCCCGGGTTCACGCCATTCTCCTGCCTCAGCCTCCCCAGTAGCTGGGACTACAGGCACGCGCCGGCCACCTCGCCCGGCTAGTTTTTTGTATTTTTTAGTAGAGACAGGGCTTCACCGTGTTAGCCAGGATGGTCTCGATCTCTTGACCTCGTGATCCACCCATTTCGACCTCCCAAAGTGCTGGGATTACAGGCTTGAGCCACCGCGCCCGGTCCCCATTTATTTTTTAAAGAGGTAAAATTCTCTCTCCTTTTCTTCATGCACACACATACACTTGCATACACACATGTACATATATACACACGCACATATACATATGTGAGTGTTTATGAAACAATTTGTTGATTATAGCATGCTGTTTCCATGCTCTTACATACTGTTGTTCACCAGATCTGTTTGATTATGTGCCTTTGATGCAAACAACCAATAGAAAAATAGATATAAGTTATGAACAGGCGCTTTACAGAAAAGGGTCTCATAAAGCCAATACAAATATCGGGAAATATTTACCATCATTAGCATTAGGTGTGTGCAAACCATGAAAACAATTACCCACCATTTTATACCCATTTGATACACAAATTTTTTTTAAAGTCTACAATATTCAGTGTAAGAATGTGGACAGAGAGAATCTTTTTACAGTGCTCTACACTTTGAAAACTAGTCAGATATCATTTTCTAATGTTAAATAGTCACCTCTCCTATATGCCTAGATATATACCTAAGAAACACTCCATATCTACAGCAAGAGGCATGTATGAGAATGCTCATTACAGCACTGGTTAACAAAGTTAAAACCCTGTAAAATCCCTAAATTTCATCAATGAGAGAATGGGAGGATAACTATGACTCAGTGGAATGTTGTATTATAATAAAAATGAGCTACAGTAACATACAACAAGATGGATGAATCTTATTAATAAGATATTAATAAAAGGTAAATCTCCAAAGATTTTATACGTGAAATTCCTTTGTATAACGTTAAGAATTTGTGTGTGTGTGTGTGTGTGTGTGAGATTTGAGAACATATAGATGGAAGGGAATTATATAAAAAAGGAAAGCAAGTGTGTGTTCTGCACAGGACTCAGGTGGTGGAAGGGAGTGGGGTAGTATAGGAGAGGGAGAGTATGGTTAGATATTGGTTATTGTTGCTCTTCTGATTGTTTGGAGTAGGATATCTCAGGTGTTTATGATGTAATGAAAAAACTACATTAAATATCCAGATAACTAAATAAAAGGCTGTGAATGGATCAATGATGAGGAAGTATCATGAATGAGGGATTATGAATAATCTATTTTTGTGAACCTGAGGTCAAATAAAAAATAATAAATTGGGCTTTTTTTTTTTTTTTTTTAATATACACAGGGTCTCACTCTGTAGCCCAGGCTGGAGTGTAGTGGCATGATCATAGCTCACTGTAACCTCGAATCCTTGGGCTCAAGCAATCCTTTCACCTCAGCCTTGAGAGTAGCTAATACTACAGATACGCACCACCATGCCCAGCAAATTTTGTTTGTTTGTTTGTTTTTGAGGCAGGGTGTCACTTTGTCACCCAGGCTGCAATGAAGTGCCACAATCACAACTCATTGCAGTCTTAACGTCCTGAATTAAAGTGATCATCTTGCCACAACCTCCCAAGTAGCCGAGACTACACCCTGCTGATTTTGTATTTTTTTGTAGAGATGGGGTTTTGCTATGTTGGCCAGGCTGGTCTCAAACTCTGGGCTCAAGCAATCCTCCCACCTTGGCGTCCCAAAGTGCTGGGATTACAGGCATGAGCCTCTGCGCCCGGCCTAACTTTTTTTTTTTTTTTTTTTTTTTTAATACGGTTTTGTAGAGACGGAACCTCCTCATGTTGCCTAGGTTGGCCACAAACTCCTGGACTCAAGCAATTCTTCCACCTCAGCCTCCCAAAGTGTTGGGATTACAGACATGAGCCACTGGGCCCAATCTAAATTGGGCTTTTAAAAATCAACACACAATTTCTCTCTTTGATCTATCAATTAGCTTTAAACGCTACCTGTCTGGTATTAGTATTCACACTAACTTTTTTGTTTGTTTGTGTTTGTCTGGTACTTCTTTGCTCCCTGCTCTATTTTCAGTGTTCTTTTATAAATCATTTTAAATGTCTCATAAAATGAACGCTTCCTAACCTTTAACATGCACAAGACGGATCTGTATTTATTAAAAGTTTCTGTTCAGTGGGTCTGGGGTGGGACCTGGGATTTTGCATTTCTAGCAGGCTTCAGGGGATGCGAGTGTTGCTAGTTCCACACACTTCGAGTAACAAAGTCACAAAAAATATATATCTGGTCTTTTCTTAACCAAGAAAGACTCAATCTGTATTTTAATAAGGGACTTTGGCATATTCACATTTAATGAAAACAATGCATATACTTAATTTTAGTGTTTCCATTCTACTTTATGTTTAATTTAGGGTTTCACATTTTTTATGCTAGTTGAATTGTCACTATTTATTCACTTTTTCTCTTGTTTGGAAATTCTAAAAACATTTTCTATTCAACTTATGGTGTTTTTCTCTTTCTCAACACTTGCAATTTATTCCTTAAACAAGTATTTCATAAATGCCTACAATCATTTGTTGAGTATGTTTATGTACTATTCTTGGAAAACAAAATGCCAACTATTTCCTCCTTCTAAGACCCTCTCTTCATCCACTGATTTCCCTACCCCAATACAATGAGATCTTTAGGTTATATTTTCCTTTCCTCTTTTTCCCTACAATATAACATCTTTATAACTCATTCATGCTTCTCCCACCTTTGCAACCTCTAGGTATGGCTGAGGTAGCTATCTTTAGGTTTTACATTACAGCATCTGCTTTCTGTTCTAAGAATTGTATCTGAACAGTGATGTTGCTCATTATCCATCTCTCTGTCATTATTCCTTTACATTCAATTACATATATTGCAAGGTGCCTCTCTCACTTCTCTTTCCTCTCCTTTTTATTTTCCCCTAATTTAAGTTCTTCCTTGGGATTCAAAAGTTGTTTAAAGTCCTTTTTATTAATATTTTTTTCAGATGGGGTATATGAGTGACATATTATCTAAATTCTTCTATATCTTCCTCTTATCCTGGTAGGTAGGTGATTGCCATCTTGACTGGATATAGAATTCTTGGGTTGTATCTACTGAATTTCAAAATTCAAAACATATATTTCAACTTCAAGAAAGTGTTTGCGCTGTAATTTATTTTCCTCATGGGCTCACAGTGTAATAATGATCATCATTATTTGGTTCAGATTGCCATCTATCTCCTCAGGAGTTCTTTATTAGGGAGCCATCTGAGTGAGGTGCTTGGCTTGTTCTTCTACTCTTTAGACACAGTGTTTTGTTCCTTTCTCAGCTCATTGCTGCATTAGCTCTTGAGGCTCAGGTTCACCTGCCATGTACTGTCCATGGAATCAGTGTCAGTGATGAAGCAGAAATAGTAATGTCTGTCCTTGTGGGGCCAGTGGTATAATGGCCAACAGGTCATCTCTCAATAATCTCACCTTCAAGGGCTGATGCTCTTTAAACTTAGATGCCAGACACTTCTGCACCTTCTGGGGAGCTGGGGAGACCAGTCAACCTTACCAACACCACTTGCTCATGTTTGTTCTGCTCTTTCTCTTATGGATTCTCTCTACAAGACAACCTAGCTCAGTCTAGAAGGATTCTCAGGGCAAAGCCACTCTTAATTTGGCATGTGGAGCACACTGTAGTGTATAACAAGTAGTCAGGAGCATACCAGATGCCTCTCTACTACTGACAAATTCCAGACTCTTCAGCCTGGCATGGAAGGGCTTTCTCCTCTTTTTTTTTTTTTTTTTTTGAGACGGAGTTTTGCTCTTGTTGCCCAGGCTGGAGTGCAGTGGCATGATCTCAGCTCACTGCAACCCCTGCCTTCTTGTTTCAAGTGATTCTCCTGCCTCAGCCTCTCAAGTAGCTGGGATTACCAGAGCATACCACCACACCTGGCTAATTTTTGTATTTTTAATAGAGACAGGGTTTCACCATGTTGGCCAGGGTGGTCTCAAACTCCTGACCTCAGGTGATCCACCCATCTCGGCCTCCCAAAGTGCAGGGAGTACAGGTATGAGCCACTGTGCCAGGCCTCTCCTCTTACCTTTCTAATCTTAGCTTCTCTATTCCCTTTCCTCTCACGCACCCATCTGGAAAATTCACTCTTCTATGTCCATGCTCACAAATAAGTTTTGGCACTCCTCCCTGGATTCTTCCTTCAGGCTGGCTGCCATATTCCGAACTATGATTGCTCCCTCCAGATTATTAGCAACACCATGGTCCCCACTACCCAGAGCTTGCTTCTAAGTTCTACGCATCATGGGTATTTGTCTAACCTGATAGGGAAAAGTCCTCTGATTACAATAAATTATGTCGCACATGTAGATGTTCAGGGTTCTGCCATGATACCAGTCTTGAATAGAATTTTCCTATGATACCTTTCTGGAGGAGTTCTTCTGCCAGTATCTTCTGAATTAAAAGCCTAGAAAAATGTTGCAGGTATCGAACTACCATGTTAGACCTTAAGGAAAATGAAAGTTAATGTTATGTTTGAACAAGCAAATCAACTCCTTTCCCTCTTTTCCATTTCTAAAGCAGTAACTAGTGGAATATAAATGTTTCTCTTTTCTTTTTCAACAGAAAGATCTGCATTGATCAGCATGGTAGAAAGTTATGGTCAAAATGATTTTAGAATAACAGACAATGCTAATTATCTGGAAAAATTCCTTGATTGGCTGATTGATTCATTCTTCCATCAATTGCATAAACACTGATTAACTGCTTTGGGTCAGCCTCAACTCTAGTAGCTTTGTTTTAACATTTATGTTCATTCTTTGGATCTAGTTCTTTGATTCGAACAATTAGTGGTGGTGGTATGATTTTTGCTCTTATCACTCAGACTTCATAATTCTTGCTATTTTGTCACTCTTAATATTTATATGACATCTAGTGAGTGATTGATCTTCTATAGGACCCTATGGTCACTCACATTTGCTTATCACTAGGACATAGGGGGCAATCCACAGATTTATGGCTGACAATAAAAGTTGTTACCAAAAGTACCATTTCTTTTTTTTCCTGTGTGCTAATTTCTAATAACTCCTGTGCCAGAGAGCAATTACTGACAAAAGTCAGCCTCTGTTAATAGAGTTTATCACACTTCATCATATATCCTTTGTCGTTGGAAGCATTTTGACAAGCCCAGGGTTAATTAAAACCAAGAAGACAGTAAAATACACCTAATCAAACATAACAGGTACAGAAATCAATTAGCAGATTTATAGTACTTTGGAGGTTTCCATAATGTATAAAATTCAAAGAAACTATCGTTTCCATTTCCTCAAGACAGTGTAATTAAATTTCTAATTGAAACTATTTTTCAGTAGGTAACGTACAGTCCGCCCAAGTTTGATTTGCATTAAACTGGGGTCTACAGAGGTTGAAAGAGCCTAGGAAATTAAAAAGATCATTGAGTCATTTCCATTATTGTTATTTTGTCTATCTGAAAGTTGGGGGAAAGTTATACTGTACAAAAAGGAAGAGAAAGGAAAAGTGGTGCTTTGCATGATAAAAAGAATAAGTGAAGTCTTCTTATATATCAAGGATCTCTGTTGTTACTCATTGCAAAAAAAAAAAAAAAAAATCACCAAGGGAGAGTGAACATCTCAAATAACTCTCATGTAATGCACTAGTTTTGTCAGCATTGTTAAACAATTCATCTGGCTTGTTTTCTCAACTTGACAGATTCTTTTGACTGGATTGATTGCAATGATCCATTGCTTTGGTTTCATGGAGATGTGGCCTTAAATAAGCCATGTCTTTTTGAAGTTTTATTCCCCATCCAGCTAAGTGAAATGTGATGCCAGTCACCATGCCGGGAACACATTGTCTCAGTGGAGAATGGGTGAGGATCTGTACGGTCTAGTGTCTGAAAGGCTGTGTTCACTCCCCTTGTGGACTGGTTGACCAACGGGCATTTTCCTCTCTGCCTGAGGGTTTCTTCTTTAAATACTTGCCTACCTCTCCCTGATACTTTCTAGATTATTATTAATAAAATATCTTAATGCTATTTAACATATAAATGATCATATTTTTTACCTTCCACATGAAATTATTCTTTTTTTTTTTTTTTTTTTTTTTGAGATGGAGTTTCACTCTTGCCCAAGCTGGAGTGCAGTGGCACAATCTCATTTCACTGCAATGTCCATCTCCCAGGTTCAAGTGATTCTCCTGCCTCAGCCTCCCAAGTAGCTGGGATTACAGGGGCCTGCCACCACGCCCAGCTAATTTTTTTGTATTTTTGGTAGAGACGGGGTTTCATCATGTTGTCCAGCCTGATCTCAAACTCTTAACCTCAGATGATCTACCTGCCTCAGCCTCCCAAAGTGCTGGGATTACAGGCATGAGCCACCAGGCCCAACAATTATTCTTTTTTTGACATTTCTGTGCCATCGACATTTAATTTAAATATAGTTTTGCATTGACATTTAATTTAAATATAGTTTTGTTGCTTTGAACTTTTTTCATTTTGCCTTTAATGATTACCCCCAAATGTAATTATTATCAACAACAAAATAACTTATATTTGTTTCCTGAACTGAGAATTAAATTCCACCCATTATTAGGTTTTTACTTTTTCTGTTTGTTTTGTTTTTTAGAGACTAGGACTTGCTCTGTTGCCCAGGCTGAAATGCAGTGCTATGACCATAACTCACTGTAACCTCAAACTCCTGGGCTCAAGCAATTTTCCCACCTCAGCCTCCTAAATAGCTAGGACTACGTGTATGTGCCACCATGCCTGGGTAATTTTTAAACATTTTTGTAGAGCAAGGGATCTTGCTATGTTGCCTAGGCTGATTTTGAACTCCTGGGCTCAAGTGATCCTTCTGCCTTGGCCGCCCAAAATGCTGGGATTACAGATGTAAGCCATGATGCCTAGCCAGGGTTTTACTTTTAAGCTGTGAACAAACCAAAATATATTACTCCTTTCATAAAATGATTGCTATAAAACAAAGCAAGGTCAAAATTCGGTTTTAGATATTTATTTTGGTCTATGGTACTGACTCTGAGTCTGTGCCCATATAATGCTAATAGAAGCCATATACCTTGAACAATTTCATGGAAAAACATCAACCAAAACATTGTTGGAATTCACATAGACAACTGATAATATGTTTATTTTATTTTTTTGTTAAATGTTAAGATATGCTGATGGCAAAGTACAACAAATATTCAAATGTGTGTAAATCAATATTTAGTCAAGACAGGTGTGATGATGTTAACATAAACCCAACCTCATGCTTTTTCTTTTTCCCTAATGATATCTGTTTTCTGGCCAATTCATTGTTTTAAATAACTTCATTCGAGTGTTAATGGGTGTTAAATGAATATGAAAGAGTTAGGCAATAAATCAGTGGTGGCTGGTTCATACTGCATGTCCCTAGGTTAATGATGGAGCTCTTATCTGGACTTACTTTGTTGTTGGTCAGTGGAAGATGCATCAAAAACAAAAAGGTTTTACGTCTAAGCTATCCTTGTTGCTTTCCTATATCTCAAACCCTCCTTTCTCAATTCTTTATTAGCTCTTTTCCCTTTTTCCACTCCTTCATGTGAATATATATATATATATATTTTTTTGATATTTTAACACTTTTATTTATCAAAATGTGAGACTTGAATATAGGCAACACAAAATAAATGTCATCGGAACAGACACTTTACAGGAAAAACAATGACTAGTTATCCTACTTCATAAATCTATGAATATGACATTTAACATAAACATAATGGAAGTTAGCTTAAAATCATTAACAATTATTCTCTTCATGCAGTGAAGGATCCTGGTTGTTTTACTGCAAATGGTTTAGAAGACAAAACATAAAACAGCAGTAATAAACACAAGAACTGAACATATTCATACAGGCAAATAATGTTTTTGTTTTTGAATTATTTTTCAGAACTATGAAAATTAATACCAGGAAATACTTTTTTAAATTTGTAATAGCAGAGTTTCTCCACAGAATTCGAAAAAACTGCTTCAAAATTCATATGGAACCAAAAAAGAGCCCGCATTGCCAAGACAATCCTAAGTCAAAAGGACAAAGCTGGAGGCGTCACGCTACCTGACTTCAAACTATACTACAAGGCTACAGTAACCAAAAGAGCATGGTACTGGTACCAAAACAGAGATATAGACCAACGGAACAGAACAGAGTCCTCAGAAATAATACCACACATCTACAGCCATCTGATCTTTGACAAACCTGAGAGAAACAAGAAATGGGGAAAGGATTCCCTATTTAATAAATGGTGCTGGGAAAATTGGGTAGCCATAAGTAGAAAGCTGAAACTGGATCCTTTCCTTACTCCTTATACGAAGATTAATTCAAGATGGATTAGAGACTTAAATGTTAGACCTAATACCATAAAAACCCTAGAAGAAAATCTAGGTAGTACCATTCAGGACATAGGCATGGGCAAGGACTTCATGTCTAAACTACCAAAAGCAACGGCAGCAAAAGCCAAAATGGAAAAATGGGATCTAATTAAACTACAGAGCTTCTGCACAGCAAAAGAAACTACCATCAGAGTGAACAGGCAACCTACAGAATGGGAGAAAATTTTTGCAATCTACTCATCTGACAAAGGGCTAATTTCCAGAATCTACAAAGAACTCAAACAAATATACAAGAAAAAAACAAACAACCCCATCAAAAAGTGGGGAAAGGATATGAACAGACATTTCTCAAAAGAAGACATTCATACAGCCAACAGACACATGAAAAAATGCTCATCATCACTGGCCATCAGAGAAATGCAAATCAAAACCACAATGAGATACCATCTCACACCAGTTAGAATGGCAATCATTAAAAAATCAGGAAACAACAGGTGTTGGAGAGGATGTGGAGAAATAGGAACACTTTTACACTGTTGGTGGGATAGTAAACTAGTTCAACCATTATGGAAAACAGTATGGCAATTCCTCAAGGATCTAGAACTAGATGTACCTTATGAACCAGCCATCCCACTACTGGGTATATACCCAAAGGATTATAAATTATTCTACTACAAAGACACATGCACACATATGTTTATTGCGGCACTATTCACAATAGCAAAGACTTGAAATCAACCCAAATGTCCATCAGTGACAGACTGGATTAAGAAAATGTGGCACATATACACCATGGAATACTATGCAGCCATAAAAAAGGATGAGTTTGCATCCTTTGTAGGGACATGGATGCAGCTGGAAACCATCATTCTTAGCAAACTATCACAAGAAGAGAAAACCAAACACCGCATGTTCTCACTCATTGGTGGGAACTGAACAATGAGTTCACTTGGACTTGGGAAGAGGAACATCACACACCGGGGCCTATCATGGGGGAGGGAGGGGGGAGGGATTGCATTGGGGAGTCATACCTGATATAAATGATGAATTGATGGGTGCTGACGAGTTGATGGCTGCAGCACACCAACATGGCACAAGTATACATATGTAACAAACCTGCACGTTATGCACATGTACCCTAGAACTTAAAGTATAATTTAAAAAAATATAAATAAATAAATAAATTTGTAATAGCATCAAAAATAATAAAACACTTATAGATAAATTTAACAAGGAAGTACAAAACATGTATACCAAGAACTATGAAACATTGTTCAGCAAAATTAAACAAAATTTAGGTTAATGGAAAGACATACTGTGTTCATGAAGTTGAAAACAGTGTTGTTTAGATGGTGATATTTCCTCCTCTTAAGTTGACATATTTATTCTTACATTTTCACACTTTTATGTATGATATGAGAATGTGAATATATATTTAAGACACAGTACTCCACTCATTTTCCTACACTTTTCTTCATCTGAGAATTCTCCTGTAATGTCAACAAACTTTAATTTGCAAATAACAAATCTCTATTTACTGTTGAGTCCTTTCTCTTAGGCTTTGATTTTGCTGTGTACTACTGGCTGCCTAAAAGACTTTCCACTCTTAGTATTCTCTAAAACCCCAAATGAACATCTTCTTCCCAGCTCTTCTTCTGTTAGTGGTGCTAACATTCCAAGTCAATGGTAAAGTGGTTTAATTCTAAAATAAATAGACAAAAATGTATAATGGTTCAGACTCGATTGAATACACAGTACAGGGTGAGAGAAGTCTGCAGGGTGGCCCTCCCCCTCCATGGAGGATTGCATGCAGGAGATTCTGTAGTTCAGATCTTGAAGTGCTGCATAATCTCTGCTCTCTTATGTTGGCTGGATCTCAGTGTCATGGTCACACATATCTCAAGGGAAGCTGGGAAATATGGTCTATCACTTTGTCCAGGAAAAAAATAAAATAAAATAAAAAACAAAAGTGGGTGTTGACATATAGCCATCAATCTCTGCCACGACCACCTAAATTTAAAACTGTCGTTTCAACTCTGTCTTATCCCCCATATCAGGTAAAATCCTAGACCAAATGCTGTTATATTTTCAAAGCATAGCTTATTGAATCTTCCCTCTGGTCCTGATACTACCACATGGTCTAGGTCCTCATCCCTTCTTATCCGGATTACTTCATTAGCTTTCTAAGTGATCTCCCCAGTTTCTAAACCTCTTCTGCTCCAATCCACCCTACAAAATCCTCTTCACACTCACTTTCCTTATGTACAGCTTTCATTTTTTAGGTCACAGATTGAAACCTTCAACAGCTCTCTTTTCTAACATTTCAAGTCTAATTTCTCCTGCTTAGTTTTTAACAATGGACATAATTTTGTAACTTTTTCTTCAGCCAACTTTGATCTACCCCTGGAAGTTTCTGCCATGTGTTTCTGTATCACTCAATTTAGATATAAATATTAACTGTTGTGTCTTGTGTTGTTAAATTTTACTTTATGTGCTTTAGAGTTCTCTTCCTTACTATGTTGTGAGCTCTTTGAGAAAAGAGATGATGTCTGCTATTCTTTTATTTGGTTCTCCACGTAATCTAGCACATTGCTCAGTGCATGCAAAGTTGATATTCAATAAATACTTGTGCTAAATCGTCTAGCTGTGTGAAGAAATTAGTCATTACACTGATTTTTATTAAAGGTGTCAGCTATATTGGCAAATCTTTGTTACAAACTGCCATTTATTTATGGAAATCTATGCTTAATTATAATTAGTGCCGAAGTATCTCAACACAAGCAGATATAAACTAGAGACATTTAAAAGCCTGGGGAAACTAATTTCAAGTAGTTTTTTTTCCCATTAATTCAACTAACAATTTAATTCTGATCCATGTCCGGAAGAGGCTCATACTCTAGAAGGAAGGCTAGGATACATACAAATTGTGGTAGGCAGAATTCTAAAATGGTCCCAAAGATTTCTGCCACCTGGGATACATGCTCTGCATAATCCCTACCTATGAGTGTGAGTGGGACCTGTAAATATGATGAAATATCACTTCCATAATTATGTTACATTACAAAGCGAAAGGGAATGTATGGGTGTAATGAAATTCTCTGATCGGTTGATTTTGAGTTAATCAAATGAATGATTATCTTTGGTGGGTCTGACCTAGTCAGGTGAGCCCTTAAAAAAGAAAATGAATAGCTTTCCTGTGGGCCTGGAAACATGCAAAAGCTACGTTGTAATCTCACTATGGAGGAAGTCTTGTGACTAGGATCTGAGGGCAGATCCAAAGAGCTAAGAAAGGTCCAATAAGAAAGTGGGGACCTCAGTCCTATGACAATAAGTAATTTAATTCTGCTGCCAAACAGTGTGAGCTTGGAGGAGGATCCTGAGCACCAGAGGACAATGTGGCCCAACTGACACCTTGATCTTAGACTTGAGAAACACTGAGCACTTTGTTACTTCATGCCCATATCTGTAAGATAACAAATGGGTATTGTTTTAATCCACTAAGTTTGTGGTAACACATTGTACAGCTATTGGAAATTAATACACATATTTCTTACAATATGTTATTTAATTGCTATGATGAACTGTTATAAATGAATTTAATCATGTTGAGATTCTATAAATTTTAATTTTAAGACTTGAATTAGTTCCACTATAAAAACTCATATCAGACAAAAATCCTTTTGGACTTGAAAGTACCAATGTCATTTACTTTCATGTTCTTGACCTTGAATCAGTTAACTTCTGACCTACCTCAATGAAGCGTAGGTTGGCATTCCCTAGTCTATTTTCAAAGACTTCTAGAAAAGATGATTTCACCCAATTATCGGTGTTTTATTAGGTGGTCACCCCTTCTTTACTCTTCTCTATCCTAGCATGCATATCATGCTGACTTAACATCATTTTCTGGATAGCGCACTAGATTAAATATTCCAAGAATCTTTGGAGGAGAGCCAAAGTATTCTTTTTGTTCTTTAGAAGGAAAATGGTTTAAAGGAAGTTGCTGCTTAGCAAAGCCATTACTCTATTGCAGAGCAGGCATGGTTCCAAAGTACATTAACAATGCTAATGAGAAAACTAGCCCTGGAATGAAAAAAAAGGGAAAATGAAGAAGTCATTTCATCATCAGATGTATTCTGGTGAGGTAGAAAAAGCCCTAGAGTATGACTCAAGAGATGTGGCCTCTATTGACTGAAAGTCCTTGTAGAGCTCTCTATGTCTCAGTTTTTTTTTTTTTTTCTCTTCTCTTCTCTTTTTTTTTCTTTCTTTTTTTTTTATTTTTTTTTTTGAGACAGGGTCTCACTCTGTCACCCAGGCTGGAGTGCAGTGGCATAAGAATGGCTCACTGCAGCCTTTACCTCCCACACTCAAGTGATCCCCCTGCCTCAGCCTCCCAAGTAACTGGAACAACAAGTACATACCACCACATCCAGCTAATTTTTTTTTGTTTTTTTGTAGAAACAGGGTCTTGATATGTTGGCCAGGGTGCTCTTGAACTCCTGAGCTCAAACGATCTGCCAGCCTAGCCTCCCAAAGTGTTACAATTATAGGTGTGAGCCACTGCGCCTGGCTTCAGCTTTTAAAATCAATAATTTGGGAGCATGAACTAGATAATCTCTGGGTTCCCTTCCAACTTTAAGATCAATAATTCACCTATCCAATGATAAAATGGGGAGGATAAACGTGAGATCTTAGTGGAAAGCATAGAATACTTAAAGTCTGTGTAAGGATATGAGAGAGGAAATATTTTTCCCTGAAGATCGGTCTCCATGTGAAGGTGAACACTAGATTGTCTTCTGCACATCAGCAGCTCTATGGCTTTCCATTGTTGAAATTTATTAGTCTCAAATGCAGCACCCTCCCTGGCCACCTCCTCTGGCCTTTTCCATTCCTCCATTCATCATTTTCTTATATATTCTCCATCTCCTTCCCAGTTGGATTCTTCACTCTTTTAAAAATACATCCTATCCTTTCCCGTCTGTGCTTGGCTTTTGTGGTACTCACAGCTGGATTGTTCTACCTTCCATTTTCACCTGACAAATCCTGTTCAGGCTTTAAGCTCTAACTCAAAAACTACCTTCTCCATAAAGCTTTCCCTCCTGGTACTTCTCTCCTAGAAGTGACTGAGCTGTTCTTCTTTGGAACTTCCCTTGTTATGCATCCTACTTCAAGCATAAGTCTTTATCTACCTTATATGTTATTTGTGCATGTCTCATTCCTCATACTGCGAACAGAGATGTTATAGGAAACTGAACTGAGTAGTTCCTGAGTTTAGACTATAACCTGAAGGACATGTTATATTAGCTTGCTTACCTAACATCTTGTCTTCTTGTAATTCTTTTTCCTGTTACTAGAGTGCAGCAAAAGTAAAAAGGTAGTTTCCTGATAGCGTATATTCTCAGGAGTCCTTCCTGCAGAATATTCATGGTGATAAGATTCAGGAGAGCAAGTGCTATGAAATTAGCTATGCTCTTTCATAGGAGTCTTGCATGAGCTTGATGGTTGGCCAAAGCAACAAAGGCTGAGGGAGACAAAGTGATTTGGTGGGAGTCACATGTCTAATTAGGGGCTCCAGCACAGTAGGTTTTGCTCCCTCTCCTCTCTAATACACACTGCTTCAGGGCCCACCCCTCAAAATTGCTTAAGGCTGCTATGATCCCTGAGGCAAAAGTATCTTCTGAAAGAAGAAAACACTGATTTGATTTGCTTCTTCACAAGTTTTACTCCCAGATGGTGCCTCCAGACTCACAGAATCTCAATAACATTTTATTTCCTTTCAGGCCATGGCTGATTTGCAGTGCTTTTCCATTTATAATTTTCAAGCTGAATACCTTTATGACTTTTCTGTTTCCTTTTTCTTTCAACTTGGAGCTGGAATTAAACTTAAGAATTTAGAAAAAATAGTTGTAAGCTGTTAAGGGGAGATTGTAAAGACGTACGAACAAAAGGTCTGAAGAAGGAGAGAACAAAGAAGAAAATTGGAGGGGTTGGAAGAAAAGTGGGGAATCTGGCCAACATTACTCAGTACTACATGAGCCAGAGCTGAGCTAACTACTTGTCTATGATGCCTCATTTCATCTTATGACAGACCAGAAAAATTAAATCATATGTCCAAGATCCCATAATAAACAAATTATGGAAAAGGGCTTTGGATGGAAGACTGTTTAACCTCAGGACCTATGCTCTTTTAACCACAACTTGCTGGGGGGATGCTGAATAACACGAAGGCTGAATGCAGATCAAGTAAG
This sequence comes from Piliocolobus tephrosceles, assembly GCF_002776525.5. Taxonomy (NCBI): domain Eukaryota; kingdom Metazoa; phylum Chordata; class Mammalia; order Primates; family Cercopithecidae; genus Piliocolobus; species Piliocolobus tephrosceles. The sequence continues at coordinate 20,357,466 of NC_045434.1, forward strand.
GGACTGATTGGAAGGCAGAGGGAGATGAACAGGTTTATCTTCTTCTTCTCTCGGTTAGAACAGAGTGCCTGAGCTGGAGAGCACATTGAAGCATCCTCTAACTTCCAGCTTGTGTGTGAAAACCTAGAGAAAAACAACCCGTGAGGCTTCCAGGAATTTAATTCAGATGGCATGCTTCTTTCTTTCCATTTTCTTTGGTTTTCATGAGCCTCTAAGCAGTTGTACTGGTCCCAAAGTTCTGTTTCAAGTACCCTCCTCTTCCCCTCTTGCTTCCCTCCCCACCAAGGATGACACTTTTACTTCTGAAAACCTTAAGCAGCAATCTACTCCAATTGGGTCATTGAGGTCAGAGTTCCTAGATTAAAAGATAATGAAGAGAGATGTCTCAGCAGAAAATAAGGACTGGAGCCAACCCTGGGCCTCATTTACTTGGGTGATAATCTCAGGTTCCTGATGTCCTCATAATACACACACCACACTCATCCCAGCATTACTTAGCTGCCAGAAGTTTAAACTATGAGATGATTATTATTATTTTCCACTTTCTGGGATCAGAAGAATAAGAGGTAAAGAAAGACAATAGTAGTTTTATTTGTTCATTTATGTATTCACTCAACATCTCTGCTATGTTGTGGGGGAAATACAGATGCAGAATGTCCACAGTTTCCACTTTTGAGGAGATTATAGTGCTGGAGACACTGACCTAAGGTTTGAGAGTAATAAGGTAGATTTAAGGCAGTGGAATGAATATGGACAAGTACCTAAATACAGTGCAGAAAATAGGTGTTAAAATTATCACGAAGAACAGAGGGTAGAATGGGTTAAATGAGAGGCAAAATTAGGTGGTTGAAGGAGCACAGAGAGGCGCTTGAATGTTTCCATTTCCCCTCCCAGAGCACAGGGACTTGGACACCAGAATGGGGCTGTCGGGTGGGTGTCCCTGGAGCCTCGGTGACATTTGCCTGAGAGCTGACTTCAACGAATGAAACAGAGGGGAATGATTAAGAGGTGGTGTCCAGAGACAAAACCAAAGCCAGAGGAAGTCAGGCTGTCTACCCAGTGATTGGAGAGGGATGCGTGGAAGGGAGTCACCATGGCGACTGGGCCAAGGGCTGATGGTCCTTCTCAGAGGCAGCATAGTGAGGTGTTCAAGCAGGTTCTGAAGCCAGGTTTACTGGCTTTCAATCCGGACTTCATGACTTACTCTCTGAGAGACCCAGAGACAGTTACTTCAACTTCTTGTTTTACAATTTCCTCATGTTTAAAATGTCATTGATTATTATGGTACCCACCTAGGATACCATATCATCCTAGGAGTAGATTGTACAATTGAGTTAGTGTGGGTAAAGGGCTATGAATAGTTCCTGGCACATTGTAAGTGGTTAAAAACTGCTATTTATTATTAGTTATTAGTAGTTAGGGACACTTCTCTAAATTCAATTTGGGCTATAGTCAAATTTTGAGAATGACTTTCAATTCTGATCCTTATCAATCTCTTTGTCAACAGGCACTGCCATTCCTTAGCCCATTCCAGACAGAGCAGAAAAGAGAAAAGAAGAAATAAAGCAAAAGAAACAAGAGGGAGTAAAAGAAGCTCCCATGGTTTTTCTCTGAGAATTTCACTGGGGATCTAATTTTAAAGACGTGAAGATTGAAGAAAGAACACATAATTTCAACCATTTTGTTAAATGAAATTTGTTGGCTCTATAAAAACGCTTCTGTTTTGGTGATGTCCTCCAGTTTTCCCTGGTTTTCCTCATGAAGAATAATAATTCTGTTCTGTCCTCTCCATCCCAGACTCTAAATATTCTTTTTTTTTTTTCTTTTCCATGAAAGCAAAACTCCTAGGCTACATCCCGTGTAACTCCAGCAATGTGAGCAAGCTTTTGTTCCCCGTATTGGCAGCATTTCCCCGTCGTTTGTCCCCCTGCCTGTCTGCAGGTCTCGGAGCGGCTCTGCTGTTGGAGATTGCAGGGAGTTGGTGGATTCGAGCCACGGCGCTTCTTTTATGAGCCAAGTGCAGAGAAAGGAGCTTTTCATACGCTCCAGCCTGCAGTCAGGTACTCCCTGGTGGGCTCCTCACAAAGCCTAGGCCCTGGAGCTCTTCCCTGGAGTTTGTATTTGCTTCCTTATAGGGCACATCCCTGGCGATGGGCAGGAGGAAATGGCAGCCCAAATAAGAGGCAGCCCTCTGCAGCCACTCTGGGCTGGTTCCCTGCTCAGCCCATAGAAGTCACTGATTTGACCCATTCCTCCCTAAAGCCAGTCTGAGTTCTTTATTAGTGAGCATGAAAAATGCTTCAATCATAGCACCAGATGGTACCCAAACCAATTTGGATTGTCAGCTGAGGCCTACTCATTTCCAAGGACTTGGTCTAACATCAGTGTTATTTCCCTCAGTGCCCATCCAGCCCTAAGAGATGATCTTGCTCAGATGATTTTGATGATAAATAATATTTTACTCTACTCAGGACCACAGTCGTTACTTCTTTCCATCTTTATTAATTCATTCAACAAGCTTTTATTGAGTGCCTGCTGTGTGCACTAAGCATTTTAGGGCATACCAAAGAGAAATTTATTTTTGTTCAATAGATATTTGTTGAGAATCTACTATGTATGTGGCAAGCACTACACTAGATAATGGACATATAAAGTAACTAAGAACAGGTACTCATAGACGTAGAGAGATGAAGAGTGCAGTTACACAACAGGTACTGGGAAAGGCAAGTAACCCAATGTCCTGCAATACCCTCTTTCAATTTTGCTACTTGGACTATAAACAAAATTTAATTTGGTACTCTATTCTCTCAAGCTTCCTAAAAAGAATTTGCCAATAACATTAATATACCACTTATGCAGGAAGAATGCAAGAGAGAGTCACTGATTCGGTTCTCTTCTACCTTACCACTCAGAGTGGTCCATGCAGTATCAATGATGGCATCTCCTGGGAGCTTGTTAGAAATTCAGGTCCCACTCCAGACCTGATGGATTAGAATCTGTAGTTTTAATAAGATCCACAGGTGATTTATCTGCCAGGGAAGTACTGCTCTGCTAGTTATTTGTGTCTGAGGTATTCCAACAATGACAGTGGGTTCAGTGAAAGATCACCACATTTGTTTTTTCGGTGAATATTTGTTGAGACCAACAACTCAGTATCTGCTAGTTACATAATCTCTTTATTTTTTTAAAAAAGGTGCAGGCCATTCCTTACACATGAGTCATTGAGTTTTGGACTTCGTCACCTTGACATGATTGCCACTGTTGATTGGACAGAGATCCAGATTTAAACCAAAAACTGACCAGAAAACTCTCTGAAGCACGGTTGCATTGTATTGCATAAGTAACTTAGTCAGAGGCATTTTCCTAGGAAATTCAAAAACTCGATAGGATTGATGTTCACCATAGGTAGAGTTAGAGAAACTTAAAAAGAAGCAAGCAGGAACCATCAGGTTGAGAGTAGACAGAGAATAGGAGAAAAACGTCCAGGTCCATATCACTGTTTGTGTGTGTGTGTGTGTGTATTCGTGTGACTGAGTCTCACTCTATTGCCCAGGCTGGAGTGCAGTGGCATGATCTTGGGTCACTGCAACCTCTGCCTCGTGGGTTCAAGTGATTCTTGTGCTGCAGCCTCCCAAGTAACTGGGATTACAGGCTCCTGCCACCATACCCGGCTAATTTTTATATTTTTAGTAGAGACGGGCTTTCACCATGTTGGCCAGGATGGTCTGGAGCTCCTGACCTTAGGTGATCTGCCCACCTCAGCCTCCCAAAGTCCTGGGATTATAGGCATGAACCACTGAGCCAGGCAAGTATAAGTATTTTTAAGGGTTCACTTAGAAAAGTACTGAAAACTTCATATATATGTCACCATTAGTCCTCAGAGCACCACTGAAAGGCAAATGTTCCAAATGCATATTTTCAGTGGTAATGTAGACTCAGAAAAGAGAGGTAATTTGCCTGTGATCACTCAACTGTGGAAACACCAGAATTTGAACCCAGCTCCAACACGTTTGAAAGCCCAGACATGCATTTTTTCATGTTATCTTCCTTCAGCCTATTGCCTGTGTTGTTTTGTTGTTGTTGTTGTTGTTCCAGTCCTTTTCATGAGTGTTCTGGGGCCACTCAGATTCCAGGGCAAAATTATGGGCACAATTTGCTGTACAGAGTGACATAAAGGAAGTGGTTCAGTGCCCTTGGGAGGTTCAGGAGAGCTGCTTCTACACCCACCACCATAGGAAGGTGCTGGGGGAACTATGAGATGAATCCTGGCTTTCTTCCTTTCTTTAAAGAGCTTATAATCTTTTTGATGAAAAGAAGTCTGAAGTATCTTTTTAAAAAATGATTATGTAAGTTAGTGTGTATGAGGACAGAAACTTAAGGCAGGTGTTAGAATTTTAGTGAGGCCTTAGAAAGACTTGAGGTACATGAAGAGGAGGGGCCATGCCAGTCTGGGGCTATAGTGCAAGCAAAGGCAGGAAAGAATTTGTTGCAGTATGAGACGGGAAAGTAAATCATCTGCTCCCATTTCTCAAAAAAGCATCTACTTCAGGCTCAGTGAATGCATGCTATATGAAGAATATATGCATGCTATGTGAAGAATATGTGCATGGTATGTGAAGAATATATGCATGCTATATGAAGAATATACACATGCTATATGAAGAATATACACATGCTATGTGAAGAATATACACATGCTATATGAAGAATATACACAGGTTATATGAAGAATATATGCATGCTATGTGAAGAATATATGCATGGTATGTGAAGAATATACACATGCTATATGAAGAATATAAGATGCTATGTGAAGAAAATGCATATGCTATGTGAAGAATATATGCATGCTATGTGAAGAATATACACATGC